>NC_092204.1:86559193-86630570 GCF_043381705.1 Parasteatoda tepidariorum | reverse complement strand
AAGAGAAATAATTGTTAAATTAATTATTTGTAATTTTGAATAATTTTTTTATATAATTGAGTAAAGTAATTATAAATTTAAAAAATTGAATGATTCACTCAATAATGAATGTATTTGAAATTGTGAAATTGTTTTTATGGTGGCTAATATAATCACGAAAAAAATTCTTTGTCAGAAACTAGTTATTTCATCATGATCATGTAACTTAGACAACTATTTCGTTAACTTATATATATGAAGAACTTTCAACAGTATGAAGGAAAAAAAAATTATTAGTGTGCATATCCTAATTATAATATTTTTTTAAAGTGCTTAAGAAGTACATAAAAGGTGCTTATTTTTGTTGAAAAATTTAGCTACGCACCCTGAACAATATACTTTGTTTAAAACCATCAATAAATGAACTTACTGCAATATATTTTACCATTTCCATATTTCCACTTATAATGAGCAAGATGTGGTTTTTCATCATAACATTCATAATTTGCGATTTTCTCATAGCACAAGTCATGCATTTTGCAGCATCTAAAGCATACAAAGAATTTTTTTTTATCTTAATATTTTGAGATATTTCAGCTTTTTTTTTCATTTACAGAATACACTTCTTCCATCATTTAATGATTACTCATTTCATCGAAATAACTGTAACTAATTCATGAAAAATTTATTTGATACTTTGAAAAAATCACAATTTTACTTTGGTTCAGTACAAGTCATTCATCTTAAACTACTTATATATTTTTTGTTTATTTATGAACATTTAGTGGATCAATTCTCTCTACTTTATTTATAAAACTCAAAAAGTTTATAAAATCTGATGAAGCGCTTTTATGAATTACAGTGGAACCTGTCTAAATTGACCACCCTCGGGACCAAGTCAAATGGTCACATAGAAGTGGTCACTTTATGAAGACTCTTTAAAAAGGACTCATTAAATAAAACTTTCAGAAAATGGTCACCTTACTCAGGTGCACACTTTACCCAGGTGGTCACTTTTGCAGGTTCCACTGTATATCTGTCCCGATTTAGCAATCGAATTATTATTTATTTTTTTTATTCCATGATGTAAATATTATGGAATTTTACAAAAATATAGGGGCTTCTTTAGCAGTCGCATAAAGGTTAAATGTTGTTATTATTAATACTTACTAGTGATACATTACAAACATGAAATAATTTGAATTGGTAGAAGTAAATTTGCCTAAAACAAAACAAATTCTGTACTTAAATTCCATAAAGTTTTGTTAAAAGTGTTTTTTGAAACTCGAAAAGAAAATAAACTACTGTTTGCCTGTCTTTAATTAAAAAAGAATTGACGGAACTTAAAAACGGAAAATCTATGTTTAACAGATTATCGTATTAATGCAATACATTTATAACTGAACTAGAATAAAAATTAACTTCATTCTCTTTTGTACTGGCTTTCAGAAAAATCTCTACACTGTGGCATCATTATGAGTCCCTTCTGTTTTGCAGGAATGTGAACTATTTGGGAATAACTGCAGTAATTTTAAACATTTTTGTTGCATGAAAAAATGTTAGGAACTACTGCAGTAATTTTAAAAAATTTTATTGCAGGGGAAAATGTTAGGAACTACTGCAGTAATTCTTAAAATTTTTATTGCCGGGAAAAATTTTAGGAATTATTGCAACAGTTCTTAAAAAAAAAAAATTTCATGACAAAATATTAGGAATTACTGCCGTAATTCTTAAAGTTTTGATTGCATGGAAAATTGTTAAAAACTTTCAGTTGTGGTGATTTTCCTGTAATGTTCTTACCCAATCTGGGTACCTTTGTTAACTGGAAATGCTACCCTCTAATAAGAGCATGAATTAGAATAGTTAAATATACAGTAAGGCTTTTAGAAAGCTTAAGTTAAAACTTATCGTGGAAATCTTCAAATTACGAACGTATTCTGTGTGTCGAGCGAACAATTCACGACAGCTGCATTTATAAACTTAATTTAGAAGTTCTTAAAGTAACTTACAATAAATAAGTGAATTTATTATTAGATTACCTGTCAATGTGATCCAGTGGAATTCCACTCCCTCCAAGTCCGCACCAATTTCCGTAGTTGACAAAGTCTAAAGGATTTCTATTAGTTTTAAGGGACATCATTTTCCCCAAATCTAACACCGTAGCATTCACTGCTGCAAAAGAAATAATAACTTTGGATATTATATTATTTTCGATTTCTTAAAGCAAACTTTTCATTCAAACAATTTTCACTATTTTCTTAAAATTAAAAACAATGACTATTATACAGCGTTTTATAAAATTCTTAAATCCCGCAGTGGACTGATCGTTAAGACACGGTGGTTCCCAGCAGATCACCAAAGTCAAGCATCACTGGCTGCGGGTGGGTGACCACTTGGATTAGTCTGCGATGGGACCGAGGATGTGCGGTATTGGTCCTCGTTGAACTATTCTACCGTAAAGTGCAGGTCGTCGGGCTACCGAAGCGGGGGTGCCATCTCCACGACAGAGGATCAAAATTGAGATGGCATGTCTTCGGATCATCCTCAGGGATGTTTCCCAGACCGATAGCCCAGTGTGCAGCTCTAGTGCGACGTAAATGAACTACAGCAATAAAATTCTTAAACAACGATTCTGTTTTACTATTATTTTGTGGGTTTTTTTCTTCTTTTTTTTTTGCTTGCAGCATGTGTTTTTTTTTTTTTCAGTGCTAGGTCTCCGCCCCAAATTGCTTATTTCTGGAAATCATTTCAAATTATTAATCTTTTTATATGTTTTAACAACTGCTTAAGTTGCTTGTTTACAAAAGCTTACTTGAAGTGTTGCTACTTTATTAATGCCTGCTGTAAGTAACAGACAAGCATATAATTGATTAAAACTTAGAGCTGTCACTTACTACGACTTTCTACTTCATTCTCGTTGTTTTTTGCTTATACATATGAGAAATATAATGATAAGCCACATATCGCTAATGCAGGCAATTAGCTCTTAATGTGTATTGTGCCGTTATCTAGTAGAAATTCTGAAAACTTGTTAGTACCTGTCTAAATGCAATACTTTCGAAGAATTCGATGTAAAAAATTTCACCTTTGGAAAAAGTATGATTTATTATCAATACATTATCCCAATCTCTTCATTTTTAATATTCACGAGATTGTATGTCAGTGAAACCGTTGTTTTCCAAAGTATTTAACGTCAACTAGATTTATAACTAGCTTATTTAATTAAATCAGTTTTATATTACATTATTTAAGTTTTAAACCGGAAAGCATCCTCAATTTACATTGATGTGGTCTAGTGATAAAAATAAACATAATCCTCAAGCAAAATTAAGCTAACTTTGCGCGAATTGACAGTTTTAATGACCGACAGTTTTTATGACCCTAAAAGAAGATTGGTGCACAACATTTTATAAATTACACGAAACATTTTTCCTAAATTGTGATTTTGCCGCAGACTTTTTTCTCCACTGTGTGCGTTTTTTTTTAAATTTATTTAACTGTTTTACAAAATCTTTTTCTACCTTGTATAAAAATTTTCAGAAAATATAACGAACATTCGTTTATAAGAAATCAGTTTCAAGTGAATCCCTCTAATATTCGCGCGCAATGAATTCAAAAGTTGTCTGGCAGACGATACCAAATAATCAGATTCCATTACCTATATAAAGCAAACTTGCCAGGAATGAATTTTCAACTAAATGAATGAAAATAAAGTGTTCTATAAATAATTCTAGACATATGTACAAAGCACAAATTCCGACTGTATAAAGCACACAAAAAAAGAAGAAAGGAAAAAAAAACAGAATAACTTACGATTTAATAATCGGATTGTTACGTACTAGGACTCAATCTTAATGGTTCGAGTGGGTGATCTCATATATGCTAATTAGTTTGGAAAGACGATATTTTAAGTTACTAAATCAGGCACAGTAACGTACTTTCAGTGAATAAACATAATTCTTTTCTGCGGATTTGTATTTCTGACTTTCAAAATATAGAGAAGGGCTGCATTTCCTTTTAATAGCCGTCGTTCAACAGCAGACCCAAATTTTGGGTTTACAACTACCAATGTTCAACGCAGTAGCTTCGTAATTTTGAACCCAATACAGAAGACAAAGGAACTCCGTTATGGGAGAAATTTTCCTTCCTGGAAGACTTTTTAATGGACATTTGCTTTACATGAAGAGGAAGACCACGAGAACCTCCCACAGTTAGCCTGACGCAAAGGGACTTTAACCCATGATCCGTCTGCCACTGAGGATATTTCGCGTCCGCACTGTGGTCGCTGCAAGCCGGTTGCGGATTCGTATCGACCAACCATCGCCCGGACTCGAACCCGGTTCACCTCATTGGAAGGCGAATGCTCTATCCCCTGAGCCATCGCGGCTCTGTAGTCGCAGTTTTATTTTATTTTACAACAGTCGTTGAACAGCCGACCCAATTTTCGGGTTTACGACTACTAATGTTCAACTCCGTTGCCTTGTAATTTTGAACCCAATCCAGAAGACAAGGGAACTCCTGGATAAAGTAATGAGAGAAACTTTGGCTTCGTGAAGGACTTTTAGATGGGACCAACCCGCATTTACGTTACACAGAGAGGAAGACCACGAGAACCTCCCACTGTTAGCCTGACGGCAAGGAGTCTCTAACCCATGATCCGTTTACCACTGGGGATATTTCGCGTCAGCACTGTGGTCGGTTAATTTTAATTTTTGCGAATTTCGCCATACCTTTAAGCAAATTAAAAAAAAAATTGCACATAATTATAAATTTGTTAGTCCAAAGATAATTGCGGGAAAAAAAATTTTAATAATTTTTGCTTTATTTAGAAATAATCGAAAAATTTTGAATTATAATGTATATAAATTTTTACATTAATTTAAAGAATAATAGTTTCTGAGAAATCGAATTATGAAAAATGTTGACTTATTTAAGTGGAAATGAAAAGATAAAGTCAAAAAAGTTATTCGAAATGTTAGGTTTTTTTTCTTTTCCTTTTTTTCACTGAACGTATAGCGTTAAATTTGTGCATTCGGAATGGCAAATTTTAATTATTTAAAGTTTAATTATATTACAATAATTATGTAATTTGCTCCTATTTATTTAGAAAAATTAGCATTTTTCACCTAAGATAAATAAATAAACTTTATTTAATGTAATGAAGCACTTAACTCTTTTTTTACAGTTAGATGTGGATGGAAATTAAATGCGATATACAAAAACTTAAAAATAATCAAGTAAAAAGAAGAAAAAAATGGAGGTCGTTTTATGAGAAAAACAATAAAAATTTCTTTTCAGCACTTTCGATATAAGGAAACTTCAATCACATGAACTATTTTCCTTTAAAATCATAAAACTAATTTTTATGATACTTTAAAATAGCAAGAAGTTAGGAAAAATATTGTAAAAATTAGTTCTAACATGATTTTTTACTTACAGCGGAGTTTCTCAGTTTTAATTTTATAAAAAAAGTTGCTATAAGTATCGTTTTAGTGCTTTAAATTGAAAAAAGAATTTATTTGTTGGGGTCTAGGGAAACATATTCTAATTTTCGTTTTTGAGCTTTTGTTGCTAATGTTAGCATATTAAGATACTCTTTGAGAAGCAAATTATTTTACAGAAATTGGTTGCAGTAAGTGCAGAAGTTGAAAACACCTTTTAAACAACGCTGTGCAAATGGCAGTTGAAATATCCGACACATACTAATATTCAATTAAAATGTCCACAAAATTAAAGGAAAGAACCAATATTATTAATTTTCAATTTAAAATTCGTTTCCTTCTATTTTTTTATGCATACAATTAAAGTAAAAGGCACTTTATTAAAATTAAGGTTTGTATTAAAATATAAATGTTAAAGAAATAATTTTAAAAAATTTATTTTTACAAAATATTGAATTTGTTCAAAGTCAAATCAATCATTTTCCACGAACACTCGCACATATATTTGCAAATGTTATGACAAAAAATTGTATAGTGGATACTCATGAACTAAGTAACTATTAAGAATTCATTCGCATATTTTTCAATTAACTTAGTAAATTAGCTTAACTTAGTAAATTAACTAAATAAATTTTGTTTTGGGATTATTGCATTAAACGATAACATATTATTAATTCATTTAATAAGTTTGATTTTTTTCAATTTTTTCATTGCTTTTCAGTGTTTTTTTTTTTCAAAAGTTCGTTTAAACATAAATTATTTCAAATGTGATTAATTAAGTTTCTGATAACTAATAATTTAAATAATTGTTATAATAACCATTCGAGTCATAGTATAATAATATATTCAAATAAAATTTTCGTTTACATACTTATAAATAATGTTCATAAGATCAAAATCTTTTTTCCCCTAACATTTTAATAACCGGAGTCGTTCAATTTTTCAAACTCCAACTCCTGCAAAATTTTCCACAGCCCTATATTTTAACTTACGAAAACAGCAAAAATTTCATAAACATATTTTTACTTATTTTAGGTAACCATTATCTTCAGAGATAAAATTTAGAAATTTACAGTTTTTTATTTTGATTTATGTGTGTGTTGTACTTAAACATGATGTCCATACAAAAAAAAAATATTAATTCTTTTAAAAAAGATATGGGGAAAACTGGTTAAAAAAGATAAAATTAGACCTTTTTTTCAAAATCATAAAACTTTGTCAAAATTTATAATTTTCGTCATTATTCTAGCTATATATTACTCATAAAAACTCAACTTAAGAAATAAACTAAGCATTTGACAGCTTAGATATTTTTTTAAAAATATCGAATCTTGTTTGGCAAAATAGGCCAAAAATAGCAGTTGATTATTTTCATTTTGGCTATAAAATATAAAATAATCGTTTAATTATTTAATCCATATTCTATTCTCTAGACCAGGGGTTTCCAACTTATATGAGGCCGGGGGCCACAGTTAAAAACACAAATAAAATGGCGGGTCGCAACTTTATCAAAATTTTGTGTAGGACTCTTTTATGTTTGAAGTAACATTAAATATTTCTGTCAGATTTTTACCAAGTTGCGCAAAACAAAAGTATTGAATTACAAATTCAAATAGGAAGCAGATTTTTAAAAATAAAATGTTAGTAATAATGGTTTTAAAAATGTAAAATAAATAATAAAAATTCGGGCTACAATAACTTTAATGTGCACCTATGTATTAAACAATTAATGTGATACCAAATTGTTAAGATATAAAACTTTAAAAAGGTTGGTATTAAAACTTACATAGTAGCACACAAAATATTCAATGAGAAAATTGAAGTTTGTCTGCTGTAACCACCAGAGAATAGATATTTACATTCTAAATTTAAAATTTACAAATGTGTGTGTAAATATTTTTGTCCAAAATGAGTGGTTTCAAAAAGTTAAATTGGGGAATTTCTTCGAGAAAATTTCAGATACGCACATGCTAAATTATATTCACAAAATACAAAAAAATGAAATAAAAAAGAGCAACATACACGATTATTTTTGTATTTGAATAAATATCTTCTTGGATGCAAAACCTGAGAAAAAAATTTTTTTTGCTGTGTTGGTATGCTAAATTTCACAGAAACGAAGAGATTGGGTTTTAATTAACGAGAAAAGTATTTTAAACCCATATATATTTTTTACGAAAATTGTTCGCAAAAAAATGGCAGCTAATATATTTTAGTTCGTGGGCCTCAAGAAAAGGTTTCGCGGGCCGGATGCGGCTCCCGGGCCCCCAGCTGGAAACCCCTGCTCTAGACATATGTATAGGAAGCATTCATACAAAATTTCAAGTAATTTGAACTAAAATATTTTAAGATATTGCATTTTAGAATGCAGGAAGATAACCAAAAAATTAGTCATGAGAAAAAAAAGACAAAAGAGATATAATTGGGTACTTGCAACTCGAGAAGAAGTGAAGTGATTATTCATTTATTCCTAACCAAGTGATTTAATTCAGATTTAATTGGATACCTGTAAGCGACATTCTTCAACGACATGCTTTTTGCATTGACAAATATATACCACGATTTACTTAACGATGGCCGCATTGATAGATGTTTGACGATGTTTTTCAAAATCATCATAAAATCTTTTCTATTTGACGTAGGAACAAAACATAAAAACGGTTTGAGGAAGAAAAAAAGTTCATAATTTCATTTGATACAAAAAAATAGAAAAATGATATTTTACCCAAAATTGTCTTTAAAAAAAAAAAAAGATAGTTTTGGAGTACATATTGGTCTACATCAGGCGTTGCATTGAAAGCACATGGTTTTTCATCAAAGAAAGTAGAAAGGACGTTTTTGATTTCTTCCACATAATGATATGTTTTTGCCACTCAAATTATTTCGCCAAGAACAGAAAATGTGAAAATCTTAATTGACAAGATAAGAAAAATACAGCGAATTTCTTTTAAATGTCCTAAATTTTCTCAATATTTGTTGAGAAACATGTGGTGAAAATAGATGCTTTTTCAATTAAAAAAAAATTTGTGCGTTTTGCTAAGAAGAATATAAGAACGATTGTTAAAGATTATGTTCCTTACTAATCAAAGATTTTATTTTCGAACATCAATGAACTAAATAATAATAAATAATTATTAAAAAAGTTTATTATTTTGCATCAAACTTTATAAATTGGTGCTACACTTTTAGATACTAGTTTCGCAAAACTATGTAGTTCCATATGAAACAAAAAATATACATAAAATCGAATTAAAATGACGTAACCTAATCTTCCGGTTGGTCTATTGACTACTGAACAGTTCAAAAAATATTTTTGATGAGGCGCACCCAATCCATTTAGATTTTAAATGAGGATTTAAAAAAAATATTTGATTAATAAAGTTTTTGTTCCGTATTTTGTAGCATAATTAATGGGGAGTATATTTATGCCTTACAAATATAGTTTTATTGCCTTACAATAAAAAAGATTATTTAGGCAACAATATATTAAATAATTATTAAAAACTATTATTATTTTGCATGACACTCTTTAGTAGTTTAGCAAAGTTTTATAGATAGGTGTTCAAGTTTTACTTTTGTAACGAACGAACTGAGTGCAAGCGGGACCTAAGGTGCATTTTTTTTTTTTGCGAGACCTGCTGAAAATGAAAGAAAAATATATATGTATGTATATATAAATATATATATATATATAATTCTTNGCATTTTTTTTTTTTTTTGCGAGACCTGCTGAAAATGAAAGAAATATATATATAATTTTTTAATGTCAAGAGAATTTGCTGAAAATAATTTATGACCTGATCTTCCCTTCAAGTTTAGAGTTTTGCATAGTTTGTGACTGCGCATATTTTTAGAAATGTGCTAAATACAATTTTTGTGGGCTTAAGTTAAAGATTGGTCGCAAAACAATAAAGTAAAAAAAAAAATTATTAAAAAGGTAGATTAAAATCTACCTTTCTGAGATGAGGACTAATTGTGGGACAGTGATAGGCCACTTATTTAGACAGGGATTTAAAGTCTAAAATACTCTAATTAATTACAATAAATGCAAACTAAATACAATTACATCTATACCTTTAATTTTTATAATATTTTTTAAAAAGAAAATAAATACTGATAGTTTAAAAAAAAAAAGAAGAAAAATTTTTAGCTTTTGAATAGTTTTTTTACGGTGCCTTTCGCATCGTGAGGATGTGAGAAATATAAGAAAATGAACATAGCTTGAAATTCACATTTTAGAAAATGGACATGCTCAAAATGCGTAAAGAAAAGGGATATATCATTTAACTCCACTTTTCAGACTTCTTTTATGATTCTTCTTCTTCTTATAAAGAATTAACCAATGAATTCCTATAAATCTGTAATGTAATATTTGAACAAATCACTTTGTACATTTTTTTGTTGTCTTTTTTTAAAAGACTTTCAAAGTTAATAAATCTTCTTACGATGTTTCCACGGATCTTATAAATTTATAATAAAGGGAACAAATTTACGTTAGAAGAGTTTTGTTTTTTAAATACCACTTTATCGTTTAGATACCTCAATATATAGAGAGAACGCTTGAAAAGTTGCACTGTAATATACCAGATTAGAGAGTCACTCTATACCCTTACCACCTTGATCTCGAAGTCCGGGTCGCACCTTTCTGAATCAGACATCATTTTGCGCTTTTCGCAATCAAATTTCGTCAATTAACAATAGGGACTATCTCTCACTCCTTCTTTGGCAACCCCATTTTAATGCAATATGGTTATTTTACTTAATATAACACCGAAGAGCTATTACATCATGACCACCCTGCTAATAACATGTAGGACCACCTTTAGCCCTCAAAACTGATAGCACCCGTCGTGGCATTGATTCCACAAGGTGCTGATAGGTAGTCTGAGGTATCTGGTACCAAGCGCTCACCAACTGGTCCTGCAATTCCCTCACATTGCGAGGGGGTAGCGTGGCAGCACGAATTTGGTTTTCCAAGTAGGACCACAAATGCTCTATTGGATTAAGGTCAGGTGAATTTGGGGGCCAAGACATGACTTGAAAGTCACTGGAATGTTCCTCGAACCAATCCATGACGATTCGACCCTTATGACATGGTGCATTATCCTGTTGGTAAACACCATCCCCCGCAGGAAAAACTGTTGCCATGAATGGGTGAACCTGGTCTGCAACTATGTTCAAGTAGCTTACAGACGTCAGGGATTGTTCTATGAGGATTATGGGTCCTAATGTGCCCCATGAAAACATTGTTCCTGGACGAGAAACCATGAAAACCTGGGTGAGCCCATTGTTATAGATGGAGGGTGGTCATAATGTAATGGCTCTTCGGTGTGTAAATGAGAGATACAAAAAATAAATACAAATTACAATGGAAAAAGTTGATCAGATAGAGTCCACATCTTTATTAAACAAGATTTTAAGAGATTTGATCAATTAAAACAAAAAGAGCTTGTACTTGAAATCACTTAAATTAATTATCGTTTCTTTAAGGATTTATTTTACATAAAAATAAATGGAATGGATCTCTTTTTTATTTTAAATATACCATTGAACTAAAAATTGAGTTTTAACCCATCAAATGTAAGGAAAGTGATCATCTGCCCAGCCCAGGGCTCTAAGAGGCTTCACGTTGGTGATATTCAAAAAAAAAATTATAATTTAAAAATTAAAATTTTTTTAAAATTGCACAGTACTGATAATTTGTAAACCTTTTAGCTTTATCATAACGATGAAATGGGAAAGAAGACAACAGTATCCTCACGTTTAAAACAAAAACTTTTTAATAAAAATTTGAAATAGAAGTTGATTATAAATAAGAAAAATTTAAATGATGATCTTACTTCTTCCACTACTTTAATTCAATTTGTTAACTGTGAAATCAAAATAGACAATTAAAAAAATCCATCCATTATTTACAATGAGAATATTAAAATCGCTCTTAAGACGTAACTTTATAAAATTATCCTTCTCCTCGTTAGCCATATTTCGCGCTTTTCCTTAAGGGGTAGAGCTTTCTATTAATTGAGCTGCTACTTTTAGTGAGACATATCTGCTGTAAATTGTATCTAATTTAGAAAGGCTCGTCCGGGACTTTTCTCGGAAATGGTTATGATAAGAGTTCAACAAAAAAAAGAAAAGGAAAAAAAAAAAAAACATTTCTGGTTTAGTTGTTTATATTTGGGTTTAACATCGAAAGGACAAAATCTGAGTTATGTGAATTTTTTTTAAATACAAATTTCCTAAATTCAGTTTCTGTCTAAAAAAAAGTCACAAATGATACGTGATGAGTAAAAATTGACATACATGTGTGTTTAGGAGACTAACAAACAACAAAATCGAATAGAATATTTGAGATTAACTTTAACAGAAAAACCGAAATTTTATTTGTAAAAGGTTTTATTGTGCATCAATGACAAAGCATGAAGGGAAAGAAAAACAAATGTAAAGCTGATGCGAAGTTTATGGTTAACTACTTCGTTTTAGAAATCAATTTAATTCTAAAAGTCATGTCAGATGAAATTCAAACTAAAATGGTAAATGGCTTTAAAATATTTTGTGATAGTCACGATTGCGTGATGCGTCTGTACTTCGAAAATATTAAAGGAGGGAAGGAGAGAGTTTGCCACCAGATTTTTGTTTTTTCAAGGATCACAAAGACATAAAACTGCGGCACATCGTTTATTGGCAATGTACCCTTAAATTGTATTTATAGTCTGCTATTGCTTGGATAAAACTAAAACTGCCTGCAGTTTCGCTCTGATAAGATTCATATCAAGGGTGAGCTTTTGATTCTGGACATATCTTAAAATAAGTGTTTAAGAAAATGAATATAACTCGAAATGCGCGTTTAAGAAAAGCTTCAAATGAATATTTGACGAAAATGGACACAACTCAAAAAGCGTATTTAAGAAATACATAGCTATTCAAAAAATGGAGGTAGCATTTGATTCCTTTTTTTAAATTTCTCTTTCGAGTATTGCTATTTTTTTTAAAGAATTAACCAATGAATCCAAATAAAATTGTTGTTTTATGTCCTTCAATTTCATAAATTACATTCGTCGAATTTTCTTTTTGCTCTGTCATTTTTTGAAAAGACAGAGCTCTGTTTAAAAAGTTGTCGCTGGTTCTTATAGATTTATAACATTGGTAGTAAATTTGCGTTGTAGGAAATTTGATTTTTAAATACCACTTATTTTATCATTAAGCGATCTAGAAGATCGTTCGAAAAGTTACATCTATAATATAATCAGCCAGCTCCGAAATGATTTTGCTTAGAGTTTAAAAAATTAAGCAAAATTCCTGGTGCATTTGGAAATGAGCATTTTGTGCTACTTTCATTTTCTTAAAAACGCATTTTGAGCTATGTTCGCTGTCTTAAATACACATGTTGAGCTGCTCCCGAGAATTGCCTATTTTGAGTATCGAGAATTGACGAGCGACAACGAGTAGAGACCTAACATTTAATATAATTTAACTAAACTATGAAAGGTATTAAGGGATAAAAACTGGGGTATTAAACATGGATAAGGAGAAAATAGAGGGCAAATTTATCTGAAAAGAATTCGTCATCAGATTCGGGGTTGACGAACGATCACGAACAAAGGGGCTAAACCCCCTCTTTCCAATATAATAAATTTAAAATCTTAAAATCATTTGGAGAAATTTTCACACATCCATAGCTAAGCAACCATACATGCGCATGGTTATCTGCATTTTCTTATATAACTTCGTGACTGACAATGTTAACAAATGCTACAAAATTTCATTATATAAAGGAAAATAAAAGAAAATATTTTATTCTTCACAAGAGGTTAAGCCTTTTTAAAACATATATTTATAAAGTGTCTTTCTTTTAATTATTAGAAAAGTGTAAAAAGGGAAAAGTAGAAAATTGGGTGATGCAACATGTAATTAATTATATATTAAGTTATTTTAACGATGTAATTTAATTTAATCTTAATTTTCAATTTCAGAAGAATCGAATTTCTTTCAGTTTCATGTGAAATTTTAAGTTATGTACATAAATAAGTGGAGAAAATGTAATTTTCTTTTTTAACATTTTCTTTTGTAAGTTAATCATGTTACTTGCATTTAAATTAGACACTATATTTTTCTCATAAATTTAAATTTTTATAAGTTAATAAACAAATTTAGAATTTCAGAATCTGAACACAATCGTGCTCACAAGCGCTTTCTATGGTAACATTTGAAAGATTCTTGAAACGTATTTGTGACATGTAAATGGTATTTTTCGATAAGAACTAATAGAAACTAATAGTAAATAATCCAAAAGAAACTAATAGTAAATAATCCAAACTTTAGATTACACAATATATGTTTCATCATAAACATTAATTTATTTATTAATTAATTAATAATTTTTTATTAATTTATAGGGCAAACTGAAGGATAAATTAAAGTGTTAAAATGAAAAGAGCATTTTTTTTTAAATATAATTTACAATTTGATAATTTTTAAGAAAACATTGTTTTGTCGTCAAAAATTATTTCTATTTTATATTATAATAATCTAAATTATCGATATTTTACTTGATGTGAAACGCAATGATAATTTCCATACTTTTTAAATTTTGTGACTGTTTCATTATCGACGGTTAATTTACTCATAAATCACGAGCACTGTTTCATGAAGAAAATAATAATTTAATTTCAAGTGACATTCGTTGCAAGTTATGATTCAATGGATTATTGTGAAATGGTGACGAACCATAAATTTGTGTGATCAGTTTTGAAATTTGTTAAATGGAATCATGATAATTGAGAATTTGGGGGGAGGTTCAGAATAATACTTGAAATTCAGAGGGTTTTATTTACAAATTGCTTGTGAGAGACAACGGAATTTTTCTTAAAAATTTGCAAATTTTATAGGCAATTTAAAAAGAGAAATTTTTTTTTCTAATAATAAGTGAGGGTTATGATTACATACTATATTTACCCCACCAGAACGTTACATTTGTGCCCTGATGAAATTAGTAACTATATTTTATACTAACTATATATACTAACGAAACAGCTGTATTTTTCTCATTGTTCATTTCTTATTGCTTCTTATTGTAACATTTACTTATTGTTCAGAAACAAATCTTCATAGTTCAAATTTTATTTTAAAACCTTAACTACGTAATGTTATTTAATGATATCTGTAAACATTTCCAACATTTATCATTTATGTTAATAACTAAAAGTTTTTGAATTATAAATAATTATATAAATCTAGAAACTTTTTATGATGAAATCGGTTTTCAAAAATCTATAATAAAAAAATTCTTTTCATTATTTAAAAGAATTTAATTATTTCTGTATCTATGTCGTGTTATTTTTAAATTTATGTTGGCCTTTTTTAAAAACATTTTCTAAAAATATTTTTTCATGTTTTTTTATACTTATAGTTTAGAAAATAAGCCTAGCTTTCTCTCTTTCTCAAACTTAAGTATTGTTATTTTCCAGTTTTAATTTTTTTGAAATTATTGTTTTTTTTTTCCTGTTTGTTTTTACTTCCGTGTTTTTACTTTAAAAAACGAAACTCTTTCTTTCTCCATTTCTTACTTAGCAAATATTGTTTCCTAATTTTTTTAATTATTATTTTTTTATATTTCTTATGCTTGTACTTTTGAAAACTTTCTTCCATTTTTTCTTTAACTTAACTTAATCTTATTTAGTTTCATTTTTGAAAAGATTTTTTTTCTATGTTTTTATACTATGTTATAGAAAATGAGCCTCTTTCTCTCTCTCTCATTTTTTCTAACTTTGCTAATATTATTCTCTGGCTTTTATTTATTTATTTAGTCCTTAATTTATTTATTTGAAAGAAAAAAAACTTTTTTCATATCTTCTATACTTTACTTTCGGAAACCTTCTTTCTCTCTCCCTTTTTAACTAAGTAAATATAATTTTCTAGTTTTTATTTTTTGTAATAGCGGTACATTGAAAAGGCCGATGTTTATGGGGGCTTATAATTATTTATTTATTTTAACGTATTTTATTTATTTTTAGCCATTTTTTTTTTAAAAAAAAACTTAAACATAAAAACTATCATAAAAGAAATTCGAAAGTTGTTATCTTCCATTTAAAAATGTCAACCTTGTATATTTTTACTTTCGACAAAAATAAAGAAATTGTCTTTCTTAAAGGCTGATGATCTATACCTTCTTTAATTTTCTTGAAAGTTAAATGAATTATGGTTTTCTCTTTCGTTTGATATAATTCGTAAACTTTAGAAACACTTTTGCAAAAATTATCTGGTTTTTCCCGAATCATAATTTATTTTACATGCTTGATCCGAGAGCTGTTAAAACGAATTAAAGATGACTTACCTTGAAACAAAATCAAAACAATACCGCAAAGAACTTCCCACGCCAACACTACACCCATCTTCAAATTACTCAATAAAGCACTAACAGGTTGTGATGGTTCGGAGAAAGTTTCTGAAGTATGAAAGTGAAAACGATTGATCAGATACCGGACGGAAAAAAAAAACATGGACTGACCTCATTAAAAAAAAAAGTCTAGTAATACAACTTTCTGCCAAAAACGAGCACTGAAGTAGAACTAATATTTGTCTTCCTTGATTTCGATACACATTTCACTAATGAACACTCTCAAATAATTTTAATTTGTCTTCACGTGTTCTACAGATCAAACACAACGCTTAGCTGGAACAGATGAAAGCAATTTCGTATCATAAGCAAACAGCAAACGACTTTTTTTTTTCAAGCTATTTTTTTTCCAGCAAACGATTACATGATTTCTATAGAAACGAATAAAAAATGTGAAATTTATTTATATTTGTTTACTTATTTTTATTGTTCGAAAAGTATTTTCAATTAGCTTTAAATTTTAAGCAATAGATTGAAAAACGGAAACAAAGGAACAATGTCTTTGCCAAGTGTGCACTAAATAAGACAGTTATGTCAGTAGTGTTCCGAGCACTTTACAGTAGTAAGGATTTTCAAGGGCAAAAAAGAACAATAAAAACACATTTGCCAGACGTTGTTCCTTTCTTCAAAATGACAAAAGAAAGAAATTTTTATTTTATCCTTTAATTCGTGAAACATATTAGAAAAATTTCTATTCATGTGATTTTATAATAGTTCGGAGTATAACTCCAGGCCGACTGAAAATGAAAGTTCAATGTTACTGGAAAACAAAACAAATATTACAACAAAGCTCTTAAATACCTTTAACTTCTTAGCTTATTTTTATGTCTTACGTATGCGTAATAAAATGTCCGTTTCAGAAATATGATTTTTGTAATATACTTCATATAAACATATGTTCAGGAATTGAAAATTGAACGAAACTACTTCATTAGAATGAATAAATTTTGGTTATTTCTTATTTTAAAAGCTTTCATCTCTCGCCATTTTGGAATGTAGAAAAATATTTCATTTTTATTTTCTTCGTGATTTTATTATTCTTAACAAAATTTTGTTTATAAAGAGTATTAAATTACATCTAAAAAACTGGAATACAAAGATGCAGATCCGTAACTAAGAAAGAGAAGCACAAATAAGATTTTCAAATAAAATGTAATTGGTCTCGCCTTAACGAACACGCTTAAATCTTGCTCAAGCTTCTTTATCAGTGAATCAATCATTCACCGAATCAATGAATAAACTAAACAATAAATAAACTAATGAAGGAAACAAAAGTGAAATGTTTAATAAATCATTAAATCAAGAAGTAGACAAATAAATTGATGATATTGGGAATAATTAGCTGATTAATGGAATTCAAAATTATTTTATAGACTCTTAATCGCTGATCTCGTTGATTATTATATATAGTATTAAATTTGATTATTTTCAATATTATTAGTTGACAACTTTGCTATACAGAAAATGATCGTAACTGTTTTCTAACTCCTTCTATAATTTGGAAAAAGACCCATTGGCAAAATGGATCTTGGTTTCGATTTGATGACGTGATCACACTTTTCAACTACATACAATAATCAAGAGTAGTAGTAAACAGTGCGCATGCGTTGCCATTGCATGCGTTGCTATGGCGACCGCTGCTGTTTGATAATGTTTTTAGAATTCTTTTTTTCACTCTTAATTTTGTTATGCATTAAGTTAGTGAGTTTATTTTTGAGATATGGGAGCAGAGAGATCTCATAAATTCTTGAGTTGTGAACAAAAGAGAATTCCATCATTTGAACGATTTCGTTTTTATTTCACATATTTACACGTTAATTTTTATAAGTAATTCATAATAATTAAACTATACTAGTTTATATGTTATACTAATTAATGTACCTATTTATAGTAAATTTCAATAAACATATCTAGTTAATATATCAAATAAATAAAGAAATCTAGACTAAATAGTCATCAATTAAAAATGTATGATGCCGCCAAACCCATTTAGGAGGGATGCTGGCAAAGTGGGAGGGCTCCTCTAGCCGAATGGAAATTACCAGCCAGCTTCACCTCATTTGTTTGAAAGATATACCTCTTGATAGCTTTTAGTTCGCCTAGAGACTTTTCTCAAAAATTTAAGGTTATTAAACTTTTTATCAATTTTAAGTAAGCAATTTAGTATTGTATATTGTAATTTAGTATTGTCTGTTTTTAGATTCTCTTTTTTTAAATTTATATATATTTCTGTTTTAACTGACGAAAACCGATGTGAATTTTCTTTTAACGCAAATTGCTCATATAGAAAGACATTTTTCAAAACGTCAAAATTAAAATCATGAATTTATTTTTTTGGAAAGATACGGGCGCGTTTAGTAAATATGTATTATCAGTTTATTTACATAAATGAATTATCAGTTATTTGTAAAAACTAAAAAGGTGATTAAAGGCATATTTAACATTGCTCACACACTTGTGTTTTTATATAATATTTAAGTGTACTATTTATTTAATAACTGAACTTAAGAACGCTTATTGCTGAACAAATTACTTCATATTAGTAGTCTGTAAGCTGTATAAAATGTGAGAGCTAATTTTAACAACTTATTCAGATAAAGTGTAAATGACATCCCATAACTTTTAAGTATTGATTTTCTTCTCCTAAAATAAGTATAAATTTTAAATCATTTAATAAACTCGTGAAAAAAAGACAAAACAAGTTTGAAAGATTCTATTAATAGCAGATATAATACATCATATTCATTTCCATCCGTAAGAAAGAATACCATGTATTTAAGGATGAAGCCTTTTTTACATGTTACTGGGGAGGAAACTAATTCATATATGGTTGACTAATTAGTAATGTGTGTACAGTAAGCAGTTTTTATCTAATGAATCGGATTATTACTTTCTAAGACTACTCTATTTTAATGCTAATTAATTTTATTTCATAACCGGCATTGAACATCAGACCAAATTCTGAGTTTGCAATTATCAATGTTCAGCTCTGTGGCCTTGTAACGATGAATCCAACCCAGAAGGCAAGGGAACTCCTGGATCAAGCATAGGGACAAGCTAGCCTTCGTGGTGAACTTTTTGATGGAACTGACCCGCATTTGCGTTAAATGGAGAGGAAAACAGCGAAAACTTCCCGAGGTTGGTCTAACAACAAGGGAACTGTTACTCATGATCCGTCTACCACTGGGAGTATATTACATCATTACTGTGGTCGGTGCGAGCCGGGTGCGGAATTCGTATCCCTAAGCCATTGCTGGGATAAGGACCTGGGTCACAGCATTGAAAGGCGAGCGCTGTATCCCCTGATCTAGCACGGATAATTCAAATTAATTTGCGCAGATGATAATTTAAATTTCAAAATCAGATTTGAAAACGTACTTTCTCTGAATAAACGACTCTCAAAATAATACCACAATCTGAAAAATATAGTCCCAATAATTTAGGCAAGAAAGAGGTCGAATGTTTGGAACGCTTAAAGCTCAACAAACACTGCAGAAATTAGTACGGTGAAAAGGGAAATCTTCCGCAGTCATAAAATTTAAATAATTCATATTTCCAAGCATTTTATTCGTGTCTGAATAATTTGAATAGTAAAAATGAATAAATAAAAAATAAACAAATGAAATCATTCCGTAAGAGAAATCAAAACCGTCCTTGCGGTTTCCTTTGAAGAAAAACTATTCAGTTTTTATCGGAAAAGGAATACAAATAATTGTAAAACATTGAGAGATTGTTATAGAAAATAATGGAAAATACGTTATTGATAAAATGAAAAAACTTTTCTTTTATAAAAATTGGTTGTTATTTTGTTGGGTTTCAAATCGTCTGGAAAAAAAACTCCAAGTTTTGTCTGACAAAACCTCATGCATTAGGAGTGCTAGAAAGTATATTTATAAAACAATTTAAGTAAGGATCATTTGAAGAATATTTTGTATATTTCAACAAAAAAATAAAAATTCACACAGGCATTATAGTTTAAATATTATTGCTTTTTATTCCAATTATTATTATAAACTCTGGAAAAACTCTTAGAAATGTAAAAAAGAATTGAAAATCGAGATGCACCGAGTACCCTGAAATTACCCTTTACTCGGCTAGATATTCATTACACGGTTATTAACCAGACCCACGAAAAAAAAAATTACTTTCCGGTACATGGTATCCAGTTTTTAGTCTCAAGACCCTGTACCGGCTACCCGAACCCGACAAATTTTCCTGGGTTGCAGTGCCGGGTAACATTCATATGTATTCGATATAACCTTATTCATAATTATCGTAACCTTAAAATCAGTAATATACGTAGTTTCTTAAATTCATAAGTTTCTCCAGTCTCTTAATAATCAAAGTTAAAATAACTAAATAACTCGTACGACACATTGAAATTTTGTGCAAAATTTTAATTCAGAGAAAATTATATGCTAAAGAGAAGTGTTCGCTTCTCTTGGCATATAATTTTCTGTCTTCTATAATTTGATTGTCTTTCAATTTCTTTTGAAAGACAATCAAATTTAGATATATAATGGTGAAAACTATTTTAACAGAATTAATATGATATTTAAATAATTATATTTTTCAAAGTTAATAAAATTATAATGTATAAAATTCAAAGACAATGTAGAAATGTGTGATACAAGTGAATTACTTTCATAATAAATTAGCAAATAAAAGTACATGTTGAAATCAAAATTTATGTGTAGACAAAAATTGATAAACGATTTTTTAAAAAAAAATTTTATTTAAGAAAATATCTTATTTTTTATAATTTAACGACAAACTCACTTGGAAACATTTTGGTTTACGCTAAATTTTGAAAAGGAGCACTTATAAAAATAGCCATCGGGAATTTTAAATAAAATCTTTATCAGAAAGCATTTTTTTAATTCGTTATAACTTAATAAATTCAATTCCAACCACTCTGGCAAAAGTTCTCTTACAGTCGGGTTTTTAAGGTTTTTTACCTTGCTTAACTCAAATACGCGTTATTTTCATCCAGAATTTGATCCTTTACTGCTACTTAGTTTAGGAATTAATTTATGCATTGAGGATTCAAAATTATTATGTCGAATACGGAGATTGAATCGTAAAATTAAGTACAGAAAAAGCTTTATATTAATCTCATTAACTTAACATTGGTAAAAAAAAAAAGAAATTTTTTACTGAATTTCGAAAAGCTTAAAAGATTATTCTGCGGTAAATCTTATAGCACATAAATTGTGTTTTCAGTAATCGCATTGTGAAAAATTAAAAATAAAAATATTTCCAAAATATTTTATAAATATCTACTTAATAAAACCTACACTAATAAATACAATGAAAAATTTAAATTAGTCAAATGAGCAAATGAAAAGAGTTAATTGATTTTAAAGTCTATTAGCAAATGTTTCCACTTCATAGCAAAGTTTTACATTAATCATTCTACATCCAAACATTCGATCGAAATTTCTCTCAGACACTTTTTTTCAAAATTATTTTTACAAAATCTAAAAATAAAAACACGAGATTTCATTTATATAGGGGCACAATAATTTTCGTAAGGATATATCTTGTAAAATATTTGTTTCACGGAAAATAATACGATTTTTATGTATAAAATTTTATATCGTTATGCTCATATTTACACCTCGAATAAATTTTAAAATACCGGATCGGGTAACCAATAAAATTTTCGCCTGGTAAAAGATTCATTTTTCACCAGGGGAAAATTTTTTTTTGACATCCCTCATTAAAAGTTTAAGTTTTAAAACAGAAAAAGTGTTATTAACTAATATTGGATTTAATAGTTTGATTTAATAGTATCAAAGATTTAAAATAAGTGGATATTTTTTCTTCCTTTTTTAAATTTCAAGCATATTTACAATACATTAGTATTAATATCTGCATAGAAATCAATAGCGTTGCAGTAATATTATTAAATTAATTCGTCGTTTTTTTCATTGGTTTAAGTTTTCATTTTTTTTTTATACATTTTTATTTTATGGTTTCTTTTAAGCAATGCAATTGGAGATAAACTAGATTTTTTTCTTCTTATCAAATCCCCCTTTTCTCCCTCAACTGAACTGTTTAGTTGTGTTGTAACAAGTTAGGAAACATCATTTTTCACCTTTCATTTAGAATCGTGGTGTAGACAAAAAAAAAATTTATTCCTTTTTTTCAAAGAAATACTTGAGAGTCAATAGAAGTACATTCTGAACAAATTCACTCTATTTAGCTGTTGTAAAATGCAAATTTTTATTGAATTATCACTCAATAAATTTACTAATATCAGACGATTAAGTTGCGATTCAATTCTTATTTTATAAATTCATTAAAAACAAATTATTTGACTTGAAAATAAATTTAAATAATTTTCAGAAGATGCAAATTAATATAACTTTTTAGGTTCTAGAATTTGAAAAATATATTTTTAAGCCGATTTTGGAAATTATTGTGGGTTATGATTGTTTTAAGGTAGTATTCTCTGCAAAAAACATTTTAATTCTAAAATAAGTTGAAATTTTACTTATTTATTTAGCTGGTCTTGTAATTTTCTGTTTGATTATGAAAGGAAAGAACAAATTGCCTTATTTGGAACTAAAGACGCCAAAAACTCCTATGGATGGACTCCATTAAAGCGGATTTTAAAACAATCAAGGTATTGAAATGGCAAGACCTGGCAACAAGGAAAATGACACCGAGAAATGCTTCAAACAAGTCCAAGGCTCACCTCGTGCTGCCGTGCCAACAACGATGCTGATAAAATGCCTAAACACCGTAGTTTCTTAAAATTGATGGGGGAAGAACATTATCAATCCAGAACTAAAACGGCGTCCAGGTAATTTCTTTTTCCGATTTTAAAATAGTCAAGTCATACATAACTAGATTTGACTGTAACTTTAAAGTGTTTTTTGTTTGAGAAAATCAACAGCTTATTTTACGGAATTTAAAGATGTATTGTCGCGTTATGGTGTCCTAAAATATTCCCTTCTTGGAGAATTTCTGGAAGGCATTTTTTAGAGAACCAATTATGTGTGACTGTCTTTTCTCCTTCCTTCAGCTTGATACCTTTGATCAGTCCTGTGCCTCTAAAGAAAACTGTATGCATTATTTTTTTAATGATATGTTGTCTTTTCACCATTGTGTGTTTAATATCATTATTAAATACCTATACCTCACTTTTTTGGCTTGTTGGAACGTCAGAAAATATTTTGTGCGCTACACCAATAGTTACCAAGTTCGAAATAATACGGAGAGGAATATCTTTAAGTAATTTAGGTTTTTTTTTTTAGTTTTTTCTGACATGCACCTGTTTTTGGAGCTCAACCATAAGCTATTTTTTTCATTTGCGATTTTTCATCCATTATTTAACGTTTTACGGCGGATTCAATGTTAAATGCTTTCTGTATCATTTGGTAGGTACAGCGATTATTATCATCGATTAAAATTTTTCGTATGACAGTCAGATTATTTGGAATTACATCTGTAAGTTTTTTTTTCTGATATATTCTTCATCCTGAAGAGAATTGTGACCTCTGTAAAATTCTGTAACCCATCTGAAAACAGTAGAATTAAATTGCTTTCATTTCCAGATGCTAATTGTAGACTATCTTTCTTCCGGATGTAACCCTGCTTCAATATAATAGAAAATCATGACATAATATTCTTGCGTCAAATCCATTCTTTCATCTGTCTGAAAATTATTTTGTAATTGTTCAATATTAAATGATCAGCCAGGATAAAATAGTTCATATTTAGAAATTTAACAGCTATTTTTTTTCTTTCACTCTTTATATGTGAAAAAACGTGTATCTCAAATATGCGAAAAAATGTGTATCTATGTGTATCTCACAAATTTCAGAGACTCTCGTATCTGTGAAAAAGCGTAAGTATTAAAAGACTCAACACAGGTTAAAAACAACCGGCCCAGTTCTGTTACGATTAAATAACTATTCCTTTTTAAGTATTTAAGAAGTATTTTATATAAATACTAATTTTAAACTTAAAATAGATAGTTCATCTCTATATTTTTTTTAATTGAATTTTTTAAATCCTATTTTAAATGTAAAGAATATATTTAACGTCTATATTGATTTTGAAATATCATATTTTTAAAATAAATATTTCAATATACTCTCTCCTCAAATCGAATCCTCCCTCAACTATTTTAAATAAATATATCAATCTCTACTCCTAAAATTATACACAAAAGCGGATATCAGCTGGAGAGCTTTCATCACCGGAGATAATGAAAGATGCCTTTGTAGGAAAAAAATGCAATAAATTTTGTAAAAGCCAACTAAGGTACTTAAATATTTAAAAGAAAAAAAAGTTTTACTTTTTTGCAGCGCAACTTTCGAAAGAACTGTTTCCGATATATTTCCCGTACCTAGTCTCATAACAATTAAATTAATTGTCGAAATTTTGCAACACTTTCATTGAATCATCCTGACCTACATTTTGTTAGTCGAACACTTAACATAGCGAAAGTTAAGGAAATACATACCCGACCCCATGTGTGCACAATAAATTTACTCTTTTCGAACAGAAATTTGCAAGTCACGCCGCCAAAGAGAAGAAATGAAACGGAACAGAAAAAGACGTGCTACATTCGCATGTTTTCTCTCAACTAAGTGAAAACTCCAAAGTAAAATTCTGTTTTTTTATTTATTTAATTATTTATTCACTTTTTATTTTAATGAAATTGAATGCATGCACAGTTTAGAACATTTTCCTAAAAGTTGGACAGTTTAAAACAGTGATTTAAAACAGGGATTTGCAAAATGTGAACCGCAACAAACTGGTGTACCGTGTTAAAAAAAATAAAAAGAGCTTGTGATTGAAATAAAGTATTCCGTTCTAAGTTAGATGAGTTAGTAAGAACAAGTTTTGTTCAGAAATCAATGTCGATGAAAAGCGTGAGTTGTTGTATAAAACATTATTCTTTGCTTCAAATTAATGTGCCGTAAGCAGCATGTTGGGTGCCGTAAGCAGCATTCACACGACACATTTAGGGTGTTTTATAATGACCGCTCTCAATACATATTTTTAGAATCTTTGTCAAAAATAAACTAAAAAAATATGCACATTAAAAAATTATTTAAGAGAGAGAAATAAACACATATGTTATCAAAATATGATTCATCAATAAGAAAAGCACTATTAAATAAAACCAGTTTGTCGATTAAGACTTATGTATGTTTTTTATACAGCAATAATTTGCGATTTGAGAAAAATCTGGTAATCAAAAAATAAGGCAGATCAAGACATTATTTTGGATACTAATTTTCCTGTAGATTTAATCTGTGAGTTGGGAAAAATTGCATAGCAGATATTTAAAAAAAATTTTTTTTTGAATTTCTCTATCTTAAACTGTACACTATTTGCAGCTTCTCCCTTTTAACGCTTAATATTAGCATCTTAGGACACGCAGACACTTTAAAAAATACATCATAATAGGCTCGCCTAAATTATATTTTTCCGATAAAAGTTTAGCAAAGTTATTTTTTAAAATTATTATTGTTTAAATTTTATCAATGATTTCATTTACCTAGCATTATGTTAATAATGGAATCTTTTTTTTAATTTTCAAGGCTGATTTTAAAGAAATTTGATGCTAAATCCATGAAGAAGACTATTATTATTATTTTCTTTTTCGTTCGCATGATTATTCGCTCTAAAATCGTTTCGCATTCTCCATATATTTTAACGAATACAATCGCAAAAATACTTTTTTTCAGAAAATTTCAGAGAATTATATTTGTTTATTTATTATGATATTTTACTTTGCGTTATATTTAATTTTGATATAGTATGATTAGTTATTACACAACTGTTTTGTATTCTTTTAATATTTAAACTAAACTTTTTTCTTGAAATCTTAAAAAATTTTTATTTGTTTATTTATTTTGATGTTTTACACTGAGACACAAGATGTTAAGAAGTTTTTTTAATTTCAAATAAGACAAAAAGTTTCTAGGCAAAAACTACTAAAATTAATTATCTAGTTGATTTTACAAAATCTTGTATACATATAACTAACATTATACATTAATTGGCTAATAAAGCCCTTATTTCGCCACTAGCAAAATTAAATAGATGAGAAAAATAATCCTTATCTTTGCAAAATGGTTTTAAATTGTTTGTTTAAATTTATTTATTTAAATTTCATCACCTTTCAGATAAAGATAGATTTGTAAGAATAGACGGCAAGGGGAAAAAAACCTGTAAATCTAAACAAACACAATCTCAAAATTAAAAATAAAAGGAATTGAAAAAATATTTTCATTTCCTCCTAATAATTGCGAATTACCCTATTTTCTTCTTTTTTCTTTCAAATTGAAAGCAGCAACTTTCTTAAATATCACCAGGAAACAGTGAAAGTCAATCCTTTTTCGGAAGTACTTAATCTTTGACTTGGTGTCGAAACAGTTGAGTGGATATGGTGATGTAGAGTTGAGTTGAGTGGAAATGGTCCCTTTCCATATCACTCCGTCTGTCAAGCATGGAAACGGAGACCCATAGAAAATAGACATATGTAGCACGTATTTTTCCTCTGATCTGAATACAGCTACGATGACGGAAGGGACAGATGTTTAACTTGGTCTTGTTGACAAAGGGTGTTTCTACAAGTTGTCAGAACATTTACAAGAGGCAAAAATAATTCGAAAGAAAATCGTCTGCTGAAAATCAACTTTTGATGTTTTAATAAAAGAAGCGTAGGAATTAATTTAACCCGTGAATCGAGTAATCTTTAATTAACATTTCCAGGATGGACTATAACTGGAAGAAATGGTTTTAATGAGCAGTCCACTTTCACTTTTTTGATGGATTTGATGTATTATTGACATATGTCGGCCATTGTGGTTATTTTAGATGAATTATTTTATTCAGGCGTGTTTTTGAATTTACTAGATTTCTTAATTGAATGGAAGTTCTAAGTGTAGGGAATTGCTTTTAATTTGAACTTTTTTCCGAGAATAAAACTGAAAGAATCTAGCTAACGTTATTCAGCATCGATATATTATTATGTTCTGAATACATGAAGATAATAATATTCTAAAATTATCTCAACTTGACGTTTTCATTAAAAAAAAATAATTAAAAAAAAAAGAATTGGCATATTATGTGCACGTGTTTGTATTTATTAATCAAATTATACGGAAACAGGATAAAAACCTTTTTTGTTTTTGTAATTTAAGATTTTGTGTGTTGAGCACTAAATTTTAAGAGTAAAATTTAGAAATGCAATTGTATAGTTAAGTAAGAACAGAAAATATAATTTGTTTTCATAGCGTCTTATTTAACAAGATAGGAGGTTTTACACTTATTTATTCCTACTTTAAGTATTTTTTTTAATTCAAAAGTTTTTTACTTTTTCTAAACAATGTTGCTTTTTACGTAATTTTCCATGACAAAATTTACATAGATTATTTAAATTAATTAATTCTTAATGTAGTCATTTTTGCATAAAATAACATTTCCAAAGGCTATATATATGATAGAGGATATTAAACAACTGATGCACATAGATGCTATATCGTAAATAAAATACATAGATGTATGCAAATCTGCTTAAAAACTCTCCAAATTAAAACCCTGAGATTAAACTGAAAACCAGGAAGAGTAAACATTATTAAAATTCAATAAAAATATCACAATGTCGCTAGGGAAAAAAATTACTTCTTTTAATTTTTTTTCAAAAAAGAAATAAATTAGTAACTAAATAATTGAGATTGATTCATCTCATTTATGAGTTGATAATTTTATTAAGGTTTCATAAAGGTTATGTTTAAAAATTTTCAAATTAAATATAGCAAACGATTCAATCATGAATGAATCTGAATACGATACAGAAAGATTTCATTTTGAAACGAAATAATAATAGTATTTTTGAATGACACTATGTTTGAATCTAAAAATATGAAGATATTATTTTCGTTTAAAGAAAAATAATTTCATTGCATTAATTATTATCGACCTTGCGAACGTAAACTATGGGTAAAGAGTAAGAATATGGTAAGGTAAGGCAAAGTAAGAATTTGTATAAATGTAACCATGAATAATGACTGGCAAAATAATACTTAATTTTCAAAATGTACTCGAAATAAAATTTTAACAAATGAAAATATCATATCTTTAATATGAAATTGCGCACAATATTCTAAAACGTTTCAGAACAGTTTTTTTTAAATTTGTTGATACAAATACTGATATCAAAGTAGAACAAACTCGCGGCTATAACAAATCTTTTAATTTTTTTTATTTTGTTATTTGCTCAACTTTAAAAAGTTGAATAAATTGGAAGTATTATAAATTTTAATCATCACTAACAATACAAGTAATAAAAAAAAAATTAAAATTAAACAATTCTCTTCGCATTTATTTTTTTTTTACTATATTTTTTTTAATTATAGATGGCTTCCTATACATGTACTCTCTCTAATTACTTATAACAAATTAGTCTAATAAAACACACGTTTTTCATAATTACTTCCTTTTATTCGTGGGATGACCCCAGAGCAATATATTTGCGTCAGAACAATGTTCGAATATTTCATCTATGCTCCGATGATTAATTCCTTTGTACCAACAACAACTAATCGGTTGCTATTGATTAATTTGTTCTATTGGAGGTGGTCCAAAAACACTGATTGGTTTACGTGGTTCCTTATAACAACAACTTCATTCTTTTGAGTTTATGTGTGCGGTAAATTCCACAGAAGCACTTCCCCCTTCAGTGTCACAGGCATGGATTCATGACCCACGATAAGGAAACTATGTAATTACATGGTGAATTAGTTGCATAAGCAAATTTCGAATATCCAATCAATAATTCTTACATTCCCATTCAATCATCTAGGTGACTGTTTCTTAATTACATTTTGATACCGAGTAACATTAAAATGTAACGGATATGGGTAGATTGGAAAATTGTTTCAATCTTAAATGTTTTAGATTGTTGTTTTACTCTACAGAGTGGTATATAATTTTGGATATCATATTAAAATAATTGATTTATGCACCACAGTTTGTATTTATAGCTTAAAAGAATGAAATATGAATAGCAAGTAGGAAACTCTTTAATGAAAAAAAAATGAATGATTATTATCTATATGTTATGCTGTTATAATTCAATTATGAGGGCTGAAAAATATTTTAAATCCTGCTGGCTGCAAATACTACTCAACATAATAAATTTTTTTACAGCCATCAGATTTTGTAAGACTTTTTTGAAAAAACTTATAAAAAATTACACAAACAATACGTTACTATTAAATATTTGCTAAGAAAAGTCGAACACAAGTTATTTAGATTTAAAAAAATATTATCTTTCATGTATTCGCATATAATTTAGTATTCTTAGTATACCCATTAACTTCTTTTAAGTGAAAAATTGAGCAAATTGAAAAGTTTGATTTTATAATTTGACATTTTTTTTCATTGGTAATTAATAAAAAGTTTTTCAAGCATTTTATAATATGTAAATATGTATTTTAAATGAGGCTCATAGCATTTAATTAATATCATAATATTTAATTAACACATTAATGTGGAATATTTGAATGGACGAAATGAGCGTCTGTTATTTTTCCCGAGGTCTATTTCGCTGATGTTCTAAAATTGTTTTTCTTTTTCTTTTTTCAAATCCACTATTAAACATTTTCTAAATGAATATGTCTTATTTTGACTTATTGTGAAGTTCAGTCTTTACTTAAGATGTATAACAGTTAATTTAACTGGATTCGGAAAAATCAGGTAGATCCTGAATCTGGATTAAAAGACTTCAGACAGCCACCTTCAATGAAGTGTACTATTTTAGAATAAAATACATGATTCAAAAATAACAGTTAACAGTACATCAAGCTATTTTTCAGCTATACGCATTACGCTTTTAACACATTTTGTGATATTTTTTCACATCATCTTCAATTATCAAAACTTTGACGAAAATACAGCCCGATTCATAAATCTTCACAGATCGCAATGTGGTGAAGTTTAAAAACTCTTACTTCCGTATACATTACCCAAATACTAAGTAGTGATGGTACCCATATTGTTATTTACAATTATAAACGATTTTCCTAATTGTAGGAAATTCAAAAGGTATAATAACGATAGAGAAAGAAAATTTCCAAAGTTATTGCCAAGCAGCTAATAATAAAATATAAAATTTTGCCATATATTTACATATGCATTACCAAAAGTTAATTAAGATCTGCTTTCTGTTTTTTACATCGGACATTCTATTGCTGTACTGACAAAACACCATTTTGTTATGTCTGCCATACATACGCAGCAGGCTACCTTATGGTTATTCATTCTTCCTCACTTTCAGCAATATCTTTAACACGTTAGTTAGTTTTTTGACTTTTACTGACAGACAGTTCAGTCGGAGATATGTGGGATTTTTTTTTTTTTTTTTTAATGGGTCGGAANTGGGATTTTTTTTTTTTTTTTAAGTGGGTCGGAACAATATTAAAAGAAAAGAAGGTTCTACGCTCTAAGCAGAAACCACTTTTTTTTTAATAGAATAAAAAAAAAGAAAAAATTATGTGCTATACTAAAGTTCGGTATTTCTAGATTAAGGATTCAAACATTTAAGGTAATGCTTCAAGAAGTTTCAAAATTCGGTTATATTTTTGATTCTAAAACAATAGTAGTTCTAAAAAGTTCAAACAGAAATTTCTTTACACATTTCTCTTACGCCGTTACAGAAGGAAACGTAAAGCCATTATTGCACTATCTTGCGACCAATCACAAAATTTATATGCTCGGGTTTTTATGGCGGATATTCTGTAATTGCGAGAAACCGAGGAAGAAAATAAAACTTTAGTGATCTTTTTATTTTAAGGAAAGAAAGTGAAACTAACATGTAAACAAGAGATATAAATTTTTAAACAATAAGAACTATAATTCTCTACTCGGTAATCACCAGTTCCTCCTAATTTATGATATTTCTTATAAAATTTTCTGATATTGTTTGTTCAGTTCTGACTTTTAAGGGTTTTTTTCTTCTATTGGCTGGCACTGCACTTTTTAAGTTATGTAATGAATTGTTATTTTCCCCATTTGGCTGCAGCCAATTTTAGTGTTTTACGAAGAACAAAACGCTTCAACATTTTTATGAATTATCTTATTAATAAATATTTCATGCTAGAGTACCTTTTAAAAAGTTTCTTCTTGGTAGTGAACCAGATGGTATGGTTTGAAACCGAATAAAATCGCGTAGTTAACTTATGGGGCTAGTTAGAAAGAGCAAATTAAGTACAGTCGCATTCGTTTATTAACGGTCAAACTAGCAGCAATATTTACTCGTTACGGGTTTGTGAGAAAAAAATCATGTAAGGGTGATTCTTTTTAAACATGACAATTCGGACCAAAAAATTTCTTCAAATTTAAAGTCTTCAAAATAATATAAAAATTGTTTTGTGCACTTCTTTAGTTACACTTAATTAATATCTTACAGACAGCAGTGTAGTTTATTGACATTTGCTCCAGAAAAAAATAAAATAAAATAGAAATTTACCAAATCTTGAATACCAGAAAAATGACCTGTTAGCTTAGAAGTTTAAAAAACAGTCATTTTAAGTTAATAGTAAGTAACTCAATCTAAGCCTTTATGTTATATGGACCATAAATTGCTTAAATTAATTCTTTTTATCCACTGTAGAAGGAATTAAAAAAAATTTTGTTGCTGATATGTACAGAATAAAATTACGTATAATAATCAATCATTAAATAAATAAATAACTTTGATTACATCCAAACATATTACAATCATACATAAACTTGATATTAGGTTAATATTTGCTTTCCCTCCTTACAGTATTAGCAGTTAAAAAAAATTCTGGTAACACTTCAATGTCCTGGCATTCATAAACCAGGAAAATGACAGCAAGGATAATGACAAATTCGCCATTTTTTAGCATATAACTTTACTTTAATTTAATATTTTGGCCTAAAGACGTCATTATTCTGCAGAAAAAAACAGGATTTCTTAAAATAACTCAGATAAATCTATGTAGTTTATGTTATTAATGATTTCAAGAAGCCAGGAAAATGACAACACAAAAACCTACTCACCTTGAAAAAATTTTTAAAATAGATTTTGAACCAGTAAATTGGTTCTTTATTCATGCAACAAGACATGTTTATATAGAAGGGTATCTAATCAATCTATTAACATAAGATATTGATTGCTGGCTCTACCTATTATGGTTATAAACCACTAAATAAAAATAGTCAAGAAAATGACAGATTTTCTTGGGACAAAAAAATTATTGGCAGAAAAAATTATTTTAAACGAAGTTTTTGTAAATAATTTCCTCTGCGTATATTCTAGAAATGCTTACACCGGTTGAGAAAAAAAAATTAGATATTGAAAAATGAATGGGAAGTTTTGAAGCTTGTTATTATTGGAAACAATGTTTGGGACATGCCAGAAACATGAAATTTTGAAGTTCAATTAAATTTTTTAACTATACAAAACAGTCAATGCTAGTGCAAAAATCATTTCAAAATACTAACAGTAATGCAATTTATAATTTTTTTTTAAAAAAAAGTTCTTTTAGTATTTTAGAATTAGATCTTGGATCAAGGGACAGTTAATTGTCATATTTTGTGAGAAACACCCATAAATTAATGCATGCTTACTAAATTATAAATATATTTTACTAGATTTTTTTATTTTATTTCTGAACAGTACAAAAGAAGCTCGTTATTTTGCTTTGAACTGTCTTATTATCTCTTTGTTGTTTTATTTTTTCCTTGTATAAAATTCATTTCCCCCAAAAACATTATCATTTGCCCCCTTACTTAAAAAAAGTTTCTATTTTATTTTATAGCTGGTGTTTAACAGTTGACCCAATTCCGAAATACGACTATCAATGTTCAGCTTCATAGCCTTGTAATTTTGAAACCAGTCCAAAAGACGAGGGAACTCCTGGATCAAGCATTGGGGCAAACTAGCCTTCGTGGAGAACTTTTTAAAAAGGAATTAACCCACATTTGCGTTACTGGAGAGGTTGACCACAAAAATCTCACGCGGTTAGTCCGACGACAAGGTGATTCTATCCCAGGCTCCGTCTATAACTGGGGATATTTTACGTCAGCACTGTTGTCGCAGCAGTATGCTTTTGGCACTGTTGCTAGGAGTAGAATTCTTATCAACCAGTCATAGCTGGGATTCGAACCTGGGGCACCTAATGGGGAGATGAAAGAACCACTGTGATTCTTAAAAATATTTTTTTTATTACCGTCGTTGAACAGCCGACCCAATTTTGGGTTTACGACTATTAATAATAACTTGCTTAACCCCACCCCACCCCCGTAAGGGGGCATCCGGGGACATTTTACGACTATTAATGTTCAACTCCGTAGCCTTGTAATTTTGAACCCAATCCAGAAAACAAGGGAACTCCTGGATCGAGTAATGAGAGAAATTTGCCTTCGTGGAGGACTTTTTGATGGAGCCATCCCGCATTTGCGTTACATGGAGAGGAAGACAACGAGAACCTCCTACCGTTAGCCTGACGGTAAGGGGACTCTAAGCCATGATCTGTTTACGACTGAGGATATTTCAGGTCAGCACTGTGGTCGGTGCTAGCCGGATTCGGAATTCGTATCGACTGGGATTCGAACCCGGTTCGCCTCATTGGAAGGCGAACGCTCTATCTCCTGAGCCATCGCGGCTCTCTTAAAAGGTTTGAAGTTTTTCTGCTCTCTCAAAAGCCATTGAGTACATTGTGGTTCATCTTGAAATTCTTCCCATCCTTTATAATCATCATCACTTTTATTTATTTATTTCATATGCTTCAGCTTGAATTTCAGCTGCAATACCTTTAAGAGTAGACAACACGGAAGTGATAACATTGGCGTTAACAGATGCATAACTTTCAAAACACCAAACAACTCTTCTTCCTCGGTGATTTCCTCCTCTTGAGAAATGTTTCTCCAAAACAGGGGTTCGATTGTTAAAAGCGAGTTATTTTCCGACGGATTCAATATTGTAATCAATACTAAGTATTTCTTCTTTTTTCTCTCGTTAAATTCGGATTATATCAGCAATTTGACTGTATGAATCTATAATAAATAGTAGGGAACCGATTATCCGGAATGATCGGGACCATCGCTATTCCGGATAACTGATTTTTCCGGTTTTCTGAATCGCTACAAAAAGCCGTTTTTTTTATTGTTAAACCCAACTAAAAAAAAAAAAAAGTATTTGGAAATAATCTTAAAAAGAAGAAAAAACGAAGAAGTAATACACTAATGATTATTTATAAAATGATGGTAAGGTAAACATCTTTCAAAAAAGAAAGAAGAATCCTGAAATCTTATGAGGAAAAAAAAAAATTTTTTTTTAAATGGTGGGAAAATTTATCGAACTTCGTTCCGGTTTTTTGGTTTTCCGGTTTTCTGATTTCCGGATAACGGGTTCTATACTGCACAATCGTTTGAGACCGATAAATTTAAAATGAAAGGAATATATTTACAAAAATATTATTTCTTCCCCATTAGAAAAAAGAGCTAAATTGCTTTACTTTATTTCAATTTCCTTTGCCGGAAAAAAAATTATTTCAAAATTTTTTAAAAACATTTTATTTACCCATTTTTAACAATTACTTTAGTGAGATGTTTTTCTTCTGCGTAAGTGATTAAATTTATTACATACTATCCTTTCAGTTTAGTAATACGTACAGTAGAAAAATTTCACCTTTAAATTACAACCAATTACCCGTAAATAGAGTTCCAGTCACTGACCATATGCCCGTAAAGTTGTAATGACCTTTAAATTACAGATCTACCGTAAATTTTTTCTCGCAAAATATCGAACCACAGACCGTTTAATTAATAAGTTAATAACAGGCCTTCACGTTTTTTAATATTTAGGCGATTTGTTTTTCATATCAAGTCGATCCGCAGAACGAGGTGAAGTAGTGTAATGATGCCATTTGTCAAGGACAAAAAAAGTTGCGTGTGAGTTGTACTTGGCCGCCAATGTGGAAAGAGTGTGAGAGAGAACTCTTTTGTGGGGGGGGGGGCGATAGCACCCAGGACCCTTGTATCTGTATTCTGTAACCTAAACAAGCGGCTAGAGGGAGGACTATTATGTTGAAAACTTTGCCTGAATGGAAAAGTAAATTGAGAGAGGGAGAAAAATAACCCTGAGGATGGAGATAAATACTTTTGACTCCCGTTGCCAAAATTTATTCCCCATCCTTAGTACACGTGAAGCCACATGGCATAAACATGTACATACGATTCAGAAACAAAGCTCAACGTTATGGATCATAATTCAAATTTTATTTTTAATCTTTTATTATGTGATTTAATCACATTAATGAGCTAATTAGTGATTCTGAGAACACAAAACGAAATAAGGAGAAAAATAACAGCATTTTTTAAATATTTTTAAGTTAAAAAAAATATTTAAAAAAAAATAATTTAAAAATAAATAACATAAAATAAATAATATAAAAATAAATAATATGAAAAATAAACAATATAGAAGTAAACAATAAATTATTTGAATAGCTGATTTTAAGTATTTTCACTGTAATCAGAATCTAAGATGTCACACTTTTTTTTGACCCATTGCACACTCCCTTATCACAAATTTATCACGAGCTTGTAGAAAAGCTTTTATCACGAACTTGTAGGAAACTTAACAATTAAACTTAACTAGTATTTCTGGGTTCTCCTCTAATATTAGTGAATAGAATTACATACCTATCTGTACTTGATCTCTAAGGGTCAAAATTTTCTTTTTTTGATAATTTCAATTTTTCCAACCAACAATCCTTTCCCGATATTATGCCCACTTTTCATTTTCGATTACTTTCTGAATTCTTTAAAATCATTTGTATAATGGAATCGCCCAGTCCCTAGATGCTTGGAGTTGTGGGAGTTTAATTTCGGACTATGCCAACCTTCATCTATCAAAAGGTCATATTAATTGTCAAGGAATCATATTAATTGTGTCTTATATACTAGCGATTTGGTGTTTAATATTTATAGTGGTAGTTGCGCCACATTACTCCCCTTCCAGAATTTTATCTGTGATAGAATTCGATGAACGGATACCATTAATTGATTCATGCTGTTTATTTATTTATATAATTTTTTCTTCATTTTTTTTTGTTTATAGCATTTCGCTTATTATTGCTCTTTTTTTTCTACATTTTTATTTATTGGCCGGGAGACTTTTTTTTTATTTACTTTACCGGATTTTTTTTCCTTTGAGCAGTATATTTTTAAGCAAATCAACTGTTTTAATGTGAACCATCCATCAATGTTGGCTAGTTCATATCACGTCCGGGTCACCATTGAAGAAATTTAATTATCGACTATGTCAACTTTCATCTATCGATAGGTACCTCTAGATAGAATTAAGTTAACATGCATTATATACTAGTGATTTGGTGTTTAATGTTTATAGTGGTAGTTACACCAAAGAGTCTCTAGTGGTAGAAACCATGAAAAAGAGTTTGTTTTCCCGAATTAAGTTAGAAAGTTTTAGTAACCAGGCCATTTAAATTATAAGTTAACTGTAATCATTCTGCTGACGTTCGTTACAGTAACGAGTACTGTGCGTTTTTCTGAAAGAATGGATAAATAATAATACCGTTATAAATAAACGGCCGATTCTCCGAATTTTACGCCGAGTTCCAAGAGTGTAACATAAATAAACCCAAATAATTCTTGAATTTGATTTATGCTATTATCACTTTTCCTGCGAAAATATCTTACAATCTAAAAAAAAAAATGAATAAAACTCTTGATGACGTCAGATTTTTAATAATGCTTAATAATTCATTTTAATTATCGCTTAAAAAATCTAATGCTACTACGTTGTTATCGTACATTGAACTTATAATCCACTATGTTAAACAAAAATTCGGAAAGCTTAGGAAAATTAGAAGTAAATAGTTCGCTTAGTATTATTATAAAACAAACAGAAACGTAGCTAGACTTCTCAGAACTGTAGGCAAATCCTTTTAGGGTAACTTTAAAATATTCTTCTTTCGCAGTTTTTACAGGAAAATAAATTTCTTAGGACCCTAGATTTTTTTAAGTAGAATATAATCAGTGGTGGGCTGATCATGGTTTAGAGTCCCCTAGCCATCAGGCTAACAGTGTGAGGTTTCCGTGGTTTTCCTCTCCGTGTAACGCAAATGCGGGTTAGTTAAACCAAAAAGTCCTCCTTGGAAGCAAATTTCTCCCAATACTTGAACCAGAAATTCCCTTGTCTACTGGATTGGGCTTAGGTTACAAAGCTATGGGATTAAACATTAATAGTTGTAAACTCAAAATCGGGCCGGCTGTTTAACGACGGTTATAAAATAAAAATAAAAATATATTGTTGAGATTATAATTTTCTTCCTTTCGAATTTAATTCCTAAAAATGATGATCTTCACTTTTTTTCTAATTTGTTCTTCAAATTTTCCACTATCGTTTAATTTTATACGTTTCATAACATAACGATATTGGAGGCACTTAGTGACGAATTTTCAGTTTAAGGGCTCTGCTTAAACAGTCATCTGAATATGTTAAACAAATTCTATTTTTAAAATTTTAAATTATGTAATTTTGAGGAAGGGAAGTTTTATGGGTGTTAATTTTCATAACCACATTTGAAATATTGTTACAAATGAATTATAACAATACATGTTAAACTATATTACTGCATAAAAAATTTTACAATTTGCAACTTTTGCAATTTAAATTAAATTTGAAAAAAACTTATACGTGAATCAGATTTATTCAAAATTGAAATGAAATCTATCATTTGAGTATTGAAAAAAAAGGCTAAAAAATAAATCTAAAAATACTCTGAATGTTAAAATAATTTTAAATAATCTTTAAAGCATTTTTAAAAAAATGAATTTTTAAAAATTCATATTCAATAACTGCATTAAATTTTTATTTTGTTCTTAATTTGAATTTTGGGAAATCCGAAGAAGAATTTTCAGATCTTTACAATGTTATTTCAAAAGTGCTGTAATTTATTTCACACTAGTTAGTAGTAATATAATTTTGCTAATTGGAATTCATTAACATGACTAATATTTACAATAAATTTTAAAACTATAAAAGAACAACAAAAAGCACTTAGCCAATCTCATATTAAAATGCTTCGTCAATTTTTAAAACTATGATTTCGTTAAAAATAATTCAATTAATTTAAAAAAAAAATTTTTTTTAAAAATTCAATTGAGTTAAAATTTGAATTAAATTAGCGAAACCCTTGTGGAGACATCTGACTTTTTTTTTCTACTTCATTAATGTGATAAAACAAAAAAACAAAGTTTTCAAATTTACAATACTAAAAATAAAATTTAAAAAAAATCTATTTTGTTTTTTATTTTAAAAAAAAATCATTGGTGTATTCCTCCTAAATTTTTGTAGCCCTCGCCAAATTTCTCAATTTTCGCAATCCCTACAACGGCTTTGAATACAAATATTATAAAAAGAGTAAAATATTTTTTTAAAAAATAAATCAGTAATATTTAATTTGAATACTGTAATTAAATGAGGATTTTAATTTAAAAAATATTTCAATTGACATATAAAAAACCTCGAGATTTTGTAGGTTTAAAATATTACGCTAAGTAAGTTTGCAAACTTTTTTTTTTCTGTCATGTCATTAAAATGAGAAAGTGTATTCTGTAAACAGTTTCCAGCTGTTTCTAAATTTTTTTTTTAAGCGGATGTCCCTAAATTCAAAAATGTAATTTAGAACCTTCTCTTAAGTTCTTCGTATTGTGACATTTCCTATACACGAACAAGCAAGTATCTTTTTTCAGGGCTCATAACAGGGGAAAAAAATGCATAATTGTTGCTGGATCACGAAGTTTCTTCTTAACTTCGCTAATGGCTCATTTTTGCTAACGATACTGTAATTAAAAGAAAAACGATATATCGAGCTTTGAAAAATTGTACAATGACGACTTTTTAAGACACTAAGGAATCATATTCTTAATTGAATAAAGAGCTCGATCTTTCTAATTGTTCAAATAAATCTTTTGCAAATAGATTAATAATGCTACCTTGTTTGTTTTTTTTAAAAAATATGCAAATAATCGTTATTTTTTAAACAGATTCTATAATTTGCACGGGACCACTGTGAAGCTATATTTTTACTGCCTCCTAGTTACGTGTTTCAAGGAATCTCCGTAATTGATTATGATTTAAACAAAACAATAATGTATGCTCATGGAATTTATTTCTTTTAGTAGTAAGCGTAAATTACAATTATTATTATCTCTAACACGAATAGCAAATTAGTTTCTTTTTATTTTAGCTTTTCTTTCCAAAATAGGAGATATTACGATAGTTGATCTCATCTGTCACTTCCGCAACAAAATATTTATTTATTTATTTATTTTTAAAAGAAAGAAAAGGAACAAGCAAACAAAATGAACAGTAATATTTTTTTTTTTTTACTTCACAAGTAAAATTTATTATTGCATTTTGAATTTTCAAGAAATAATAAAACTTATACTTCAAAATTTAAACAGGAAACACATTGAAAGTGCTCAACAAATATAATGATTTTGCTTGCTCCGTTTATTTTACCAAATTTCCTAACTTTTGCAGATTTTATTTTTATAAAAATAATAAATAAATAAAAATAATAAAAATGAATAAAATAAATAAAAATAATAAATTAAAATAAAAAAGTGATAATAAAATAATACGCTAATTTCTTTTATATCTGTCTTACAAAGTTTATTTATCATGATTTTGAATACTTAAAAATAGTTCAAATAAAATTATTAATGTCTTAACAATATTCATTAAAAATATTAAGTATTTTCACAGTTAAAATAGTTCCTACTTGCAAATGTGAGATCAATCTTTATATCATTACTACTAAGAAAAATCTTCAACAGAAATTGTAAGAAACGGCAACTTTGCAATAGTGTTGTTAAGATGATTGTTTTCGATATTTTACTTCAGCTTCTCGCTTTTCGATGAAAGTAAGATAAACCGAAATGTAAAAACAATTCCTCAAGCTTATTTAGATATTTAAAAAACAAATGTTTTTTTAATGATTACTGGTAAAGTCATAACAGTTTTGAAAAAGCTAATGCTAATGTGTTTCGAGATGTATTGAAATTTTAAATGCCCCAGAAACCTTTTACGTAAATTTAGACTTTTTTTTATTATATGTTATTTATTTGTTTTTTAACAATTAAATCAGTTTTTCAAGACGTTATGGGAGTCAGATATTCCATCCCATATACTGAATCTATTCTCAAAATTTCTTTTGTTTTTATTTTATTTTGTTTTGTTAATCTTCTTTTGGCACTTCTTTCAACTGTTTATCCATTTATTTCTTTAAACTTCCATTTGTTGATATTTATTGAGTCTTAAAATCCTCTCTTTCGACAAAAACATCTTAATTTATGAAAAATTCGTGCGTTAAAAGTATTAGGGAGCAACAAAGGATTGACGATCTAGAATGTTAACTCAGTAATTTTTCAGAAAAACTACACCGAGAAAAAAAAGCATGCTCAAAACTACCAGAATATGATCAAATTTACCGTGTTTTTGGCTTTATAGGAACGCCAAAAACGTCGATAATTTTTACCGAAGCGCTTCGGTAATAACTTTGGTAAAATTAGCAGTAAAATATGGTTTTACAATTTGTGATAAAACATGGTAATACTATCATGAGCATGACATTAAAACCGTTTATTCGGTTAAATTTACTTTTCAATTTTGATTTTTTCTTCTTCTAAATGTGTGGTTATAAGAACTATAATTTTAAAAACCGGAATTTTCGGCTAACTGTAACCATATGAATGGAAAAATTAATAAATGAATGGTTTGAATACCGTATATTTTGGTTTTATTATCTAAAAATATGCTGTAATTTTTTTTTTCTTCTCCTTTCTAACGGGAAATGTCATTAACATACAGTGCGGTAATTTTAACAAAATTTATTTTCTCCGTGTACATAAAATTTGCCATTTTAAATTTAGTTGTGATAGAGCAGTGGTTTCCAACTGCCTGCCCGGGGGCCGCTTCCGGCCAGCGAAGCCTTTTTTTGTGGCCCGCGATCTAAAATATATTAGTTGTCATTTTTTTGCTGACAATTTTCGTAAAAAATCTCTATGAGTTTAAAATACTTTTCTCGTTAATAAAAACCAAATTTCTTCGTTTCTGTGAAATTTATCATACCAACGGTGAAAAAAAAATTATTTCTCAGGTTTTGCATCCAAGAAAATATTTATTCAAATACAAAAATAATCATGAATGTTGCTCTTTTTTATTTTATTTTTTTGTATTTTGTGAATATAATTTAACATGTGAGTATCAGAAATTTTCTCGAAGAAATTCTCCGACTTAACTTTTTGAAACCACTCATTTTGGACNTTTACATTTTAAACTGTTGCACATTAATTGTTTAATACATAGGTGCACATTAAAGTTATTGTAGCCCGAATTTTTCAATATGCAATTAAATATTTTTTGAAATCTACTTCGTATTTTAATTTGTAATTCAATACTTTTGTTTTATAGAACTTGGTAAAAGTCTGACAGTAATATTTAATGTTCCTTCAAACATAAAAGAGTCCTACATAAAATTCTGATAAAGTTACGGCCCGCCATTTGATTTGTGTTTTTAATTGTGGCCCCCGGCCTCAAGTAAGTTGAAAACCCCTGTGATAGAGTATTCAACTCTCCATCAATTTTAGCCACAAACTGTTTAAATTGACGCAAGCAATAAAAATGCTTTTTTTTAAAGCAAATATTTAAGAAGGAAAAGAATTAAACTCGCATGCAAAGATATCGAACCTTAATTCATTATTCAATAAGCGTTCTGCTTAAAAGATATTCACTAGAAACAATTTAAATTCTTAAACTTAATTGATAGGTTTATATTCCGTAATGTCTGACATTTAAATTTCCTCATTCACTGCCTTTCATTCTTATATCTCTTAAAAGTCAGTGAAAATGCTACTGAAGAAGATTGATTCGATGCATCATGATAAATGTTTGTTTGCCAAAGTTTCGCAGGTAGCATACTTAATAATAACATTAATATTTCATGGATAAAGCCGGCACCTTCAAATATCCGAATATCACGACTCCCCACAAAGGATTGATCTGTCATTCATAGCTCTGCACAGTTAGGTGCTGATTAATAGATTTTTGACATCTTACACAAGCGATGCGGATGTTATCCTTAAGTTTATATGTTATGAAAGAAATGCAAGATTAGGGAGACAATTTCAATACATGAAATGACCTATGGCGTCAGGAAAAAAGAATTCAATTGATAGATGAGTCCCATAGATTTTAGGGATTTAGGATAAGAGGGAATCCAACATAGAGGCCAACTACTTTTTTTTTTTAGTACGTGCTTTGCAATTTTTGCAGCATTATATTGTTAATGTATACAAGCTTATATAAGCCTTATTGTTTACGTAGACGTAAAGAAATATATTTTTTTCAAGTTTATTTCAGTAAACTTGACAAAAACACAACAGAAAAACACAAACAAAGATTTTTATGTTAAATTAGTTTTTATCAGTAATGTGATCTTAATAGCAAGCGAATTATTCATAATTAGGAAGAAAAAAATAATTTCTTACAAATTTTCAAATGATGATGCAAAAGTTATGCAAAAAAAATGTTAAGAGTGATTTGTTTTCATTCTATTGCTAAAGGTTTTTGCTAATAAAGAACCATAATTTACAAAATTTTCAAAAATATGTCCATTTTAAACAAATTTAGTCGCTCCTTCCCCAGTTTTATCCGATTTGGGCTTTTTGACAAAACATTCGAATGTTTTGTCAAAAATAAAATTTCATCAGTCACATATTTTTGACAAAACAATCGAATGTTTTGTCAAAAATAAAATTTCCTCAATCACATATTTTTATTTGCACAACCAAGATCACCCCTGGGATTACGGGGACCCGAAATCTCTCATATTAAATAACAATTGTGTAAGTTTTTGACAGTTGTTTTTAAGGAAAAAAAACGATAAAAGCATTTGAAAAATAAAATTATTAATTCTTTAAAAAAGTTTTATGGTTTAAATTTCAATTAACTCACTAGTTTTGTTAAGAAAATATCTCTCCTTTTTTAATAAAACTTATTTTCTAAATGTGACTCTTTAGGTGTTTAAGTATGACCTTTATGAACCATATCGTACAAACTATAAGATTTTCGCAAACAGTCAAACAAACTAATGATTGCAATTATTATACCAAAATATCTAAATATCTTTTGAAGGTCATATTTAGTACCTAAGATATTTTCAAAAACCAATGTTTTAGCTTTAAAAACAAGTAGTTATTTAGAAAGTGACAAATGGCACTGCTGATTTAGTTTGTTAAATTTGTTTTTTTACGAACTATTACGTTACAATTCGTAAAAAAAAAAAAAAAAAAAAAAAAAAAAAAAAAAAAAAAAAAAAAAAAAAATTTACGAACTATTACGCTACAATTCACTAGCAGCAAAAGAGTTCTTCTAACTGCGAAAAATGACAACTCAATCTGGGACTTTTCTGGAGACTTCACGCTACATGAGCTAAATGTTTCACTGGCCAAAACGCCATCTAACAAGGCCCCGGGAAATGACCTCATTTTTGCATCGATGTTAAAGCATTTAGGAAGTACTGCTAAAGAGCAGCTACTCACCATCATCAACAAATCCTGGCGAACAGGTAAGATTCCAAAAGAATGGAAAATAACAATAATCATTCCCATCCTAAAACCGAATAAAAACGCTGATAGCCTCTCCAGCTATCGTCCTATCTCTCTAACCAGCATCCTGTGTAAACTGACTGAACGATTGATTCATTCAAGACTAATACACTGGCTCACCAACAACCAAAAAATCAACTTTTATCAGACAGCTTATAGAGCGCAACACTCAACCACAGACCAGCTCTTTTATCTTTGCCAGTCGATTATTGATTCTTTCCAACAAAAGCCATCAAGGAAAACAACTGCCATATTTCTAGACATGACCTCCGCGTTCGACCGTGTCTGGAGGCAGAGGCTCATTCAAATAGCACACAAAATTGGAATAAATGGAAATGCCCTGATTTGGATTGCGGAATTTTTAAGAGGCAGAGTAATTAGGGTTAAATTTAACGGTGTACTATCCAAAAGGAAACGACTCTGGGCTGGTGTACCACAGGGATCGGTATTGAGCCCCTTGCTTTTCCTTATTTACGTCAATGATTTACATCCTCACATCTCTGAAGAAGCAAAAGTAGCATGCTACGCAGATGATATCGCCATCTGGCACAGCAGCGAGAACATTCAGAAATCTGAAGCTGAGCTTAACAAATCAATAAGAGGATTGGAAAAATGGTCAAGAGACCTTAAACTAGTCATTAATCCTAACAAGACTAAACTCAGCGTGTTCAGCACAGACAGAAAACACCGGCACACATTTTGTCCTAATATCACATTGTTTGACACCCCCATAGAAAAGATTTCTAACCCAAAGTACCTCGGTATAATACTTGACGAAGAGCTTCGTTTTCACCACCACATTCTAGAGTGCTCAAATAAAGCACTAAAAAAGCTCAACATCCTTAGGAGGCTTTGTGGCACAAAATGGGGTGCTGCACCAAAAACACTGAAAACTACTTACACAACTCTTATAAGACCAATAATGGAATATGCCACACCTGTATGGTCACACTCCTCCTCTACTTCAAGAGAGAGACTTGATAAAGTACAAGCAAAAGCTGCAAAAATAATGTCTGGTGCTGTCTCATCAACAAACAACTTAAGAATTCAAGAGGAATGCGGTTTGGTCCCTCTGGAAGAAAGGAGACAAATGTTAACTGTTAAATTTACAAATAATGCCCATAGTCTTGACGAGGGGCACATTTCACATCGTATTATTATAAACTGGAATAAGAAATCTAGACTCAAAAGGTCATCTCCCCTTCTGTTTGACAGGGCCATCAGAGAAAAAATTCACCTTAAGCCCGAAGACTTTCTTTTCAGAAACGAAACTCCCGCTATTGGAGTTGTTCCAGAGAATACGACAATCTGTCACCATATCATGTTTTTAACTGCCCTGCAGTCGCTGCAGGCCTTCACCTCTTGTATTCTTTTAATGCCATAGAAATAACAAAAACTATTCAAGCACACCATGAAATATGATTCAATAGACGATACGACACCAACCAACCAACCAACGTTACAATTGTGTTATTAGAAATTAACTCATTGTTTAAGATTTTAAATCTATTAATTACCTTTGTCTTACCATAATTCACTGAAAAGAACTTTTAAACATTTAAAATTCTTAATGATAAATTTAAATAAAAAATAATAACTATTGTTAAACTTTTGTTGCAAACTTTTCAACAACTTAAAAATAAAGAAATTCTGAGCATTATATATGCTATTCAAACATAAAATGTGTGTTTCTTTCAATGCTTGAAAAAAATTCTAAAGAAGTTTTACACACATTATTTCTTTTAATCACATTATTCATTTTAATCTAATCATATAAAGATTTCTTATACGTATATATATTTAAGACAAATATTCTTGCATCATTTTTTTTGTTAAATTGTTAAAAACTGGAATTCAATACAATAAAAAAATTCAGCAAAAAACTAAGAATAAAAATTTAACCTAAAATCTAAGACAGCGCAAACTGCGGTCGCCTCACATTTGACGTAAATTTATTATTCTTTCCTATCAGGAGGTCTTACGTAAAAGAAAGCAGAAAGCGAAATAGAATTTAAATCTTTCAAATGAATTTTATTTCTAGTAATGGAAAGTGACGAGTGCCCTCACTTCGAAGCAAAATAAAGAAGGAAGAAATAAATTGATTGATGATAAGAGAATAAAATTGGCAGAGAATTTTTTGACTACTGAAACTATTAACAATTTAACTATTTAAGCATTAAATGTGTATTTTTTTCAGTATTGAAAAAAACCTAACGGAGTTTTAAAATATCACGCAATGTTTCTTTTTTTATCTAATAAAACAAAAGATTTCTTATACATATTATTAAGACAAATACTTCAGCACAATTTTTTTTTTCGTTAAATTGCTAAAAACTAGAATTGATTAAAATAAAGAAAAATTCAGTGAAAAGCCAAGAATAAAAATTTAACCTAAAATATAAAACAGCACAAAGTGAAGTCTCTTCACTGTTGACGTGAATTTATTATTCTTTCCTAACAGGCGGTCCTCATACGTAATAGAAAACAAAAAGCGAAATAGAATTTAAATCCTTCAAATGAATTTTATTTCCAGTAATGGAAAGTGACAAGTGCCCTTACTTAGCAGCAAAATAAAGAAGGAAGCGGAAATTGGTTTAAGCGAACTAAATTCTTAGAGAATTGTTTTGACTATTGAAATTGTTTTGTATCGAATTAAGAACTTTTACAAGAACACATTAAGTTAATTTGTTAATAAAGAGGTTAACATACGAATCATTTAATTGTTCGTAGACTGACAAGCGTTCTATGAAAAGCAAAAGAATTATTTTGAGGTTCTTTAATTTAATTGAGTATTACGATATTCTTCATTGTAAATTGGATTTTATTTTATTTTATTGTATCGTAGCCCAATTCGTAATTATGTATAACAAATTTGACAATTTAATAAGAAAACATTATTTTGACTTACTATAAAAACGAGGTTTGATTTGACGACTGCTGATGAAGAAAAGAGTAAAGTCAAGTTATTTTGTGGAATAATAACCAATTTTTTATAGGAATAAAAGCATCTTTCATTTTCAGAATTCAAAATAGCTAATCAATCTTTTGCATTTGAAAAATAAAATAGTTTCTTTATTTGGGGAATAAGTAACAAAGCTTTTTTTTATCACGATTTAGGTGATAGTTAATTAACAATTCCTTCCGTTTGATACCTTTTTTCCAGGAAACATTTCACTCTGTTTTTTAAACCTATCAATACAGAAATTGCTTTTATTCAAACAGTTCTCAAATAAGATTAATCAAGCTTTTCCATAAAATAGTCTTTTGAGTTAAAGGAATTTCATTCCCTACTTTTATGTAATAATTTGAGATAGCCAATGCATTCATCAATTTACTTAATGAAAATGGATTATCAAAATAGCAAATTAAAATTAAGGTTAAGAAATATTACATAACTTAAATAAAGAGCAGTTTTTGAAATTGTGTAGGAAGAATTTAATTTTTATTTAAGGCCATACGAAAAATATTTAATGTTTTTTTTCTCTTTTTTTTAATTTTTTGTTAAATTAACTTTTACATTTTCTTATACATAAATGTCTTTAACATTCGAATAATTTCTAATAAGGATTGGTGTCCTCAAAATGTCTCAGAAATTTCTTTTAAAGTTTTAATTTTTGTAAATGTTTTTGATTAGTATGGTAATCAACGAAAATAATTTGTTTAATTTTCATGTTTGTATAATTTTAATTTTCTTCTTAAATTTAACAACTTTTATTTTGTTTTTTTAAAAAACAGTTTTACCAAGGCTATCAAGCATTTGACGAATATTATCCTTTAAACACAAAAGAATGAACTAAAACAAAAATGATAAAGTCAAAATCTTCCTTTATAAACTCAAAATAAAGTCGAAAACATTTTAGTTAAGAATTAATTTTTATTTTAAAATTAATTGGATTCATGTTCAAATAAGAAAGAAAACACAAAATGACTGAAAATTGAAAGCAAAAAGAATGCGGAAAAAAATAGATTGTCAAACGAAAAACTGAAGATTTTGTAATTAGTTTTGGTTGAGATATTACATCTTAAAATCTTAAATAGGACAAGTGACAAAATGCCTTTGAAGTAAATAAACATATAATAAAAAAAGGAATTATTTGTAATTATTAATGTATGTAGTCATGTCATTCTTCTAATAAATTGGATACTCATTTCTACATACTTTTTTCGTGTATTATATTAAAAATTTGCAATTTGTATACCATTTTAAAAATATTTACAAAACTACGCACTTATATTAAGAATAACACGCTTAAACTAAGAATAACATGCTTACACTAAAAATAACACGCTTATACTATAATAAACACGCTTATGCTAAGAATATATGAAATATTTCGCCAAGATTCAAGGAATTGTAGCATCAATAAGAAATATTTTAAAATAAGATGTATTATCATAAAAAAACAATGTATAAATCATTTTATTTTTTATTCAAATATTTAATCAAAGTATTTATTTTATTCACCAGAAGACTATTCATTTAGTCATAATTATTGTCATTTTTTTAATAAAACAATGTTTCAAACAACATTTTAGCATTTACCAAAAATATGTACGGTTTTATTGAGCGGGATTACATATTACATGTCATCAAAATTGTTCGATTTCTTAATATTAGTAAAAAGAAATATTTAAAATTAAATATTTCATTTAAAAAAACAGATAAATGCTTAGAAAATAACGTGTTTACATTACATATGTAATCATAACTGAACTAAAAAAATAATTAAAGTAGTTGTTCTATTATTCTAAAAGCTGCTAATTATTAATACTCGTTATAATTTTTTCTGTGTATTTTCACTTTGGAATAACAATTCAACAAGATTTTTGCATTTACCGAAAACGTACGCTTCAATTAGGAGGGATTATATATTTATAGTCATTGAAATGAATGACATTTCTTAAAAATATAAAGAAAATGTCAAAATTCAAAATCTAATTGAAATAAAAACATAATGAAACGTTTTAAAAACACAAGTTTAAATTATGCATGCGTTTGAAAATAGTAACAGGACAAAAAAATCCAACTTAGTAATTTGTATTTTTTATAGTGAAATTGTTATCGTTCACAATCTATTAAATTCTCCAAAGAGCAAACAAAACACATATTGTTGCACGAATAGACCTTAAATTTTCAGTTTTTTCCCTTGTAAAATAAAAATATACACCTTTTTTTTCCTATGATACAGATGATACAGAACTGTCCTCTTTTTTTTATTACCAAATAGCAATGGAAAGAATCATGTTTGACCTTTCATGGCTGTTACTATAGAGACGTTACTAAGAAATATGCAAATAAACTCTTCTCCGTTCACAAACAAATGAATAAATGTAGGTAAGAGAATCTTTCACAATTTCATAGTAAACATTTGAGTATAAAGGAAGCAGTCTAAGGTAAGAATTATTTTATGTACTTCTGAATTAGCTAAAATCAATCATACCAAATCAAATTCAGTAGTTTCAAAATCTTCCTTTTTAAAATCGTTGATGGGGAAATTTTGATAAATTTATTCGATAATGATCTTTTATCATTAAAAATAAATGTCGAATTTTTAGTTTGGAAAACAGTTTATATTTTTCTACGATGTTAAGAATAAGTGTAATGAAAAAGGCGAAATTTTGTAAATTCGTGTAATTATATAATTTATTAGTTTTTGCTGAATATCTAATGTTTTTATTTTTTGCGAAGCTCAACGTCAGAAAAATATACCATTGAAAGTAAAATAATCTTGAAATTTTTTTTATTAAGCTTTAAAAGCCTAATATTTAATGCGAGTAAATACTAACACAGTTTTTTTAATAGTTTTCCTTAGTTAAAATTGGTCATTCATAACAAATACACTAAAAAATTACGGAAAAAAGTACCATCACTCAGAGTGACAGTACTTTTTAGTATAAAATTCAATTTCACAGTAAAACTTTAAGGAGCAAAAATCATATATACCATAATTTTTACATAAATATTTAAAGGGAGTTGTAGGACATATATCAATAATGTTAAAACTGATCTTTTTCAATATACCTTCTTAAGAAACTACTTATGATATCGCTTTGAAATTTCGTGGGATATTTGAGATTATATCAGTTGTATGCTGTGATAATGTTTTAGTTTTAACAGGAATACTTTTTGAGTTTTGGAAGATTTTTGCTCGAAAAGGAATGAAACTTTTTTTTAAAAATTGAAAGTTCTCAGTTCTTACTCTTTAAAAAACATTTCTGCCAAAGATATGTACTGACAGTTATCATAGTGTAAACATGTATATACAAATATTCTGTGAAAAAAAAATTGAATCTTGTTTAGATGCTGAGAAAAGGTACATCGAATAAAGTCAGTTTTAGTATTATTGGTATATGACCTACAGACTTCCCTTAAGCAAAATTACACAGTCAGTAAAATTGAATAAATATTACTGTAAAAAATATGATATAAAACTTTAGAGTGAAGTGGATTTTATGGTAAAATGAAATTCGCGGATACTGCACCAAGAGTGCCAGCACTTTTCACCATAATTTGATCCGGAATCTTTTACAGTGTATTGCATGTATTTATCAAATATTATTTTGATTTAAATCATAAATTTTAGGAAAATTGTAATTTTTCTGTTTTTTTTCCTTTAGGAAAGAAAAAATTGTCATGCATTAAAGACTTTTCAAAAAAGGAATTTTATAATTCTCTTTAAAATAAGCAATGCGTTTATTATTTTTTACTGAAGATTTATAAGTCAAAAAGTGAAATTCAGGTAAACAAAGAATTCTATTTTCGACATAAATTATGTTTATATTAAACCAAAAAATGAAACAAGAATGTGAATGATCTATTTCCGTTTCCTTTTAATTGATAAATAAATAATTTTTGAACAAAGAACGAAACTCTGCTAACAAATTGAATGCGTATCTCTTTTAAATTGTTGTCACCCAGATTTTCATAAAAAATGCATTAGAAAAATTTGGCAACTCGTACAATAATTTACAGTGAAGTATTTTTAGCTTAAATGCAAGAAATACGAATTAAGATGCTATTAATTTTAGTACGAAAAAAGGTACAAAAACAAACAAAATTATGCTATTTCGAATCTTGAATGCATTATTCAAACAGATACTAAGAATTAAATAATTAGTAATAACTATCCTCCCATTACCAATATTTTCAAATAATGGGCTTAGACACTTCAAAAGACATTAATCCCAATGCTGCAAGAGGCTACATACTCGAAAAGTTCACCAGACACAAAGGTGGTGTCAATTGTATGATAATGCAAAAGGACAAGTACCTCATGGCGACAGGTGGTGAGGACAAGTGTGTTGTCCTATGGCGCATAAATACGACGCCTACTCAAAGTAAAGCTACCATGAAAGGACACACGGACTACATTTCATGTTTAGCATTCCACAATAAGTACATTTTATCTGGTTCCAATGACTACACTGTCAGAAAGTGGTGCATGTCATCATACGACTGTCTCTACGTATACGAAGGTCATAAGGAAAGAGTGAATAGACTCGTAGTTGCTGGAGATTTCATGTTCTCATCCTCTATTGACCATACTGTGAAGGCATGGACATTGAACACTCATCAGTACTCTGCTGTGAACGACACTTGTTTGAAAACGTTCGAAGTAAGTTAAATTCAATAGCATTATTTAAAACTAACGTAATAACTTTTAGCAATCTACACCGAAGAGCCATTACATTATGACCACCCTGCTAATAACATGTAGGACCACCTTTAGCCCTCAAAACTGCTAGCACCCGCCGTGGCACTGATTCCACAAGGTGCTGGTAGGTAGTTTGAGGTATCTGGTACCAAGCGCTCACCAACTGGCCCTGCAATTCCCTCACATTGCGAGGGGGTAGCGTGGCAGCACGAATTTGGTTTTCCAAGTAGGACCACAAATGCTCTATTGGATTAAGGTCAGGAGAATTTGGGGGCCAAGACATGACTTGAAAGTCACTAGAATGTTCCTCGACGATTCGATCCTTATGACATGGTGCATTATCCTGTTGGTAAACACCATCCTCCACAGGAGAAACTGTTTCCATGAATGGGTGAACCTGGTCTTCAACTATGTTCAAATAGCTTACAGACGTCAGGGATTGTTCTATGAGGATTATGGGTCCTAATGTGCCCCATGAAAACATTGTTCCTGGGCGAGATAGGTGGAGGGTGGTCATAATGTAATAGCTCTTCGGTGTATATGTTATATAGTGAATATATTAGCATAATAGCAACATATATGCTACAGAGAATAAACAATAACGATTCACTTATTAATGCCCGAAATATTTGTAAAATAATATTATTTCGTACTTACGCTGAAAAATGCTGATACTCAGCGTGCACTTGTGCTGAGTATTGATTACTTCTCATTTACTACTCAGTCATGTATTGCCGTTTTATTTTATAACCAGCGTTGAACAGACTGCCCATTTTTAAGTTTACGGCTATCAATGCTCAAATGTTATTGAGCCTTGTAATTTTGAAACCAATCCAGAAGAAAAGGGAACTCCTGAATCTAGCATTGGGACACATTAGTTTTCAATGAGACTTTTTGATGGAACTAACCCGCATTTGCGTTAAATGGAGAGGAAATCCTCTCACGGTTTGTCAGATGGTAAGGAGATTCTAACCTTTGATCATCGTTCTGCTGAAGATATTTTGCGTCAAAACTGTGTCCGGTGCGGGTTCTCCCCATTGGGAGGAGTTCATTTTATCTCCAATGTCAGCACGGCTAAAATATGATATTCATATTGTCTATATGAGTAATAAATATTGATATTTATATTTTAAAAAAAATAATTCAACATTCACTAGTGCATGCTGAATACTGACATTGTTCAGTGTTAAGTGTGAAATAGCGATAGTTGACAAATGCTTCAAACATTTGCTAGTTTCATATAGTTTTTGTCTTTCACAGCTTACTTACGCTCTTAAAGGTACAAGATAACAAATGAAGATAAATCTCTTTCAAAAAGAAAATCTATAAATATATATCGCAAAAAGAAGTTTGTGAAATAATAATTTGCTTTGAGTGAAAATTAAATTGTCATGTTTGAGGGATGACCGAACACTATTCCCACCTACCGATTACAAATGTTATAGAAAACTTTCAAATGTACGTATTTCTGTAAGATTTAATTACTTTCTAAAATATCAATAAAAATGGCTGCTAACACGATACAAACACTAATCTCATTTAAAATTCTCTCATGCATTGCAGAAATGCTTGAAACATTTCTGCAATGTTTGCGAGATAATATAATTGTAAGATAAATATAATTCATGACACTATTCATTTATTAAGAGATTCTATTATTCATTAGAGTGAGAAGACTAATAATCAGTGATTGAGAAAAAAAAATATAAGACAAACGTTGAATATTTTCTAATTAATTTGTTTTAATTATTTTTAATTGTAAAACTAATGTAAGAAAACAGGAATGATTATGTGCATTGTTTTCGTATTTCAAAAATATACTTCCATACTAAATTAGTTTGTGGCTAGCATTCGAATCAATTATTGATAACCTTCGTATTTTAATAATAATTCACATGTTTAATTAAACTATAAGCTGATTATTCTCTTGATTAAAAAAATAAGTAGCAAATAAGTAAGCATATATATTACAGTTTAATTCCTTAATAACTTTTTATGCTAATTTATTTATATTCATTTATTTATAGCTATTTTTATGTATTTATTTGTTTATATTTACTTATTTGTATTTATTTATTAATAACTATTTATTTATTTGAATGTATTTAATTCGCTACAATTTTTTTAATGAAATAAGAAATATATTGGCAATTTAATTTTAGAAATTTTAAAAACCAACAAACAAATTTTTTTTAACGATAAATTTTCAACTGCAACTTATTTTAAATGAACTAATTTTTAATACGCTAATCAGATCGTTTTAAATAAGATGAAATTGTAAATCAGAAAGTAATCTAATGATTTTGTTATTAAGTTTTCCAAACTATAACTTCAACCAAACTTATAATGAAAAAATCTGAAAAATACATTTTTCATCATGCAGAGAATTGAACTTTTTAATTTTTTTAAAATTAAAGTAACAAATATTTTTTTATAAAATATCTCTTATCTCTAATATTTAAATGCTTTAAAGTTTAAATTCTTTTTAATTTGTTTTCCCATAACAGATAATTGGAAATAATAGAATTAATTCATTTCAGGGTCATTCTAAAGCCGTATATCCTCTAGTTTTCATTCCTGATGACAATAATCCATTAGATGGAAAAACAATTCTTGAGAGAGATATTTTAATATCGGGTTCCTCCGATAAAACAATTCGGATATGGTCGTTTCACATTGGAAAATCATTGCATGTAAGTAAATTATAGCTCACAGCTGCGGTTTAGCTAAATTTTATATGATTTGAATAAAACTTAACTCGTTTTAAATGCTTTTTTCTGTGATCTGAATATTGTTGGTAATTTAAATATTAATCACGTGTTCTTGTTACTATTGCATATTATCTGAACACTGTTTCATATTTTGATACTATTTCATACGATAGGTATTATATATCATGTAATATGAATTCTAATTCATGGGATTTATCCCATTCGCATTGAGGTTATACTACTTCATAATGTCTGAATTGTATATCATATCTCAATTGTATTTGCATTCAGATTATGCTATTTAATATTGTTTGAATTATAATCCATGGTATTTATAATACTAGAACACAAACCATACTATTTCATATCTGAATTGGACTTCATATGATCTATCATACTTGCTTTCAGATTATACTAATTGATATGATCTAAAATCTATTTCATGGGATCTATTTAGATTATACTATTCCATTATATCTTGCAATTTTATGTGATTTACCATTCTTTTATTAAGACTACACTGCTTCATATAATCTGAATGGAATCATAATCTATAGGTTTTCTCATTTATTTGTTTAAAGATATGACTGACAATATTATTTTTTAAAAAATTTCATTCTTATCACAATTAAAACACGTTAGAAATTTTAATATCCATAAGCAAACGGCAACAAAAATCACTTTTTTTTTCAATCGGTTGCAGTTGCTGTCCGTTATTGTTCAAATTTAAGAAGAAACTGCCTTTTCATTTTGTATTAAAAAGTATATAAAGTGTAATGCAATATCACATTGTACAAATTATCATTTAACAAGCTTAGCAACGAGAAAAAGGTAATTCAGTTATATAGCTCATGGGCTACAATAGTGGCACAACTAAAAAAACACGAGTTTTGGACTAAGAACAGATGTAAATAGAAAAATACATATTTTTTCAGCAGCAATACTTGCACAACTCATAATTCAACTTGAAGGAATCGTCGTTTAGGCAACGAAAGCATTTCTTATGCATTTTGCTTAGCAATGCAATGAAAACTTTAAACCCACTTATCTCAAAACTTGATTTTTTGAATTGTGCCGCTATTGAAGCTCATGAGTGATATATCTTTCTGTTAATCACTATGTAACAAACATTTAGATTTCAGGTATTTGCAGAGTAATAATTATAATTATGATTATTAAAGGTTCTGAAAGGTCACAAGGGAACAGTCAACACACTGGTTGTAGATCCAGAAGGAAAACTTTTGTTCAGTGGCGGGGGCGAAGGTACCATCATCTGTTGGAATATTTCAACAGGAGATTGCGTACGGCAAATGACTGGACATGAGAGTGCAGTATTAAGCATGATAGTAAATGTTTTTAAAATTTATATTACTTCACGGTTTGCTAAAATCTTTTTTTTTATTACATAAAACATTTCATACACATTTAAAGATTCCGTTCCTTATACCATCATACACCGAAGAGCCATTACATTATGACCACCCTGCTAATAACATATAGGACCACCTTCAGCCCTCAAAACTGCTAACATTGATTCCACAAGGTGCTGATAGGTAGTCTGAGGTATCTGGTACCAATCGCTCACCAACTGGTCCTGCAATTCCCTCCTATTGCGAGGGGGTATTGTGGCAGCACGAATTTGGTTTTCCAAGTAGGACCACAAATGCTCTATTGGATTAAGGTCAGGTGAATTTGGTGGCCAAGACATGACTTGAAAGTCACTGGAATGTTCCTCGAACCAATCCATGACGATTCGACCCTTATGACATGGTGCATTATACTGTTGGTAAACACCCTCCCCCGCTGGAAAAACTGTTGCCATGAATGGGTAAACCTGGTCTTCAACTATGTTCAAGTAGCTTACAGACGTCAGGGATTGTTCTATGAGGATTATGGGTCCTTTTGTGCCCCATGAAAACATTGTTCCTGGGCGAGAAACCATGAAAACTTGGGCGAGCCCATTGTTATGGATGGAGGGTGGTCATAATGCAATGGCTCTTCGGTGTATATTAGTGCACACTTAATATTCATTTCTACTAACTTAAATAATTTCGACAGAATAATCGATTTTAACTGCCCTTCACCAAAAGTTTTAATATTGGTATATTGGTTGCATGCTTTTAACAATTCGTAGTAATTGTAACTAAAAAAATGATCGCCATCTTGCTTGCATTGTTGCGGGTTTACTTAATTACAAGCTGTTTATAGATAAAACGCAATATACATCCCAAGTTACTCATATCTTATTGATTCAAAAATAAAAACAGGCATCGAAATAAATATATTTTACAGAAGGTATGCTTGTAATTCAATAGCAATTTCATTTTTAATATTCGCTATAAGCGTATTACTTTATTTCTTAAAATCGACAGTAGTTTCTTCAAAATGTTCGAATTTAATGAAACAGATTTATTTAAAACAATCTCTAAAGAAACAAAACATTTAGATTGAAAATAACATTTTTAATGAAATCATAATATCCCTTTCAAATGTTTGATAAATCATTTCGTAGAAACTGTGTCATGATAGATTATCTACTGCTCCATGAAAAAAAAAATTCTTTTTTTTAAAGTTTATAATATACCCAGTAAAAACAGCAGGTTTTATTAAATTATTATTTTAAAGCAAAAAATCGAAATATCGTCGATCTTGCGACTTTTAAACAAAATAATATAAAATACAATTCTGTGAATAAATTCCTTTTTTAAATAAAATAAAGGAAAACCTTATTGTCTAGTACTTACGGTGGTTTAGAGCTTATAAAGTTTGTTTGCATGCATCTGATCCGTATTTTAGATGCATTTCATTATTAAAATCACAGTAAATTTAAATGCGTTTAATTTTTGTCAACAAGTTCGTAATATAAGTAGAAAAGCTATGAGTTAAAGTTGAAATATGTTATTTTTTTAAAAATCGTTTGGCTTCACCTTTTTAATATTATTGAAAAATTTTCAAAATCGTTTGGTAAAATTTTCAATTTTAACTAATATTGTTAAATGAAATTTAATTTTTTGAGTAAAACTTTATTTAAAGTTATTCATATTGATGTTCAATGTGTACTGAGTTGATAAGTTTGTCACAGAGAAATTATAAAATATAAATCAGATTGTTATCTGCAAATGTAATGAAAAATAAATTACTTTTAAAGCAGTATTATAAGTGAAAAATTTGCAATTTAAAGCATAACATTTCCTCAAAAAAGTGCGAAAGTTAAAAGAAATTAGAAATAGAGATTTGAAATATTAAAAGAAAATAAAGTTAATGGTTATTATATCTCAATAAGCCGCAGTCAGACACGCTACCCACTCGGCCAGGTGGTAAATGCCGATCTGGTGGCCGAGTGGTTAGCGTGCCTGACTGCGGAGCCGATGGTCGCGGGTTCGAATCCTGCTCAGGGCATGGATGTTTATTTCTCCCTCTTTTTATTCTATGTCCTTTCTCCTTTGTGTGAATGTGACCCGCCCTATAAACGGGTTTGTGGTTGTGTGACGTGGGCGACGCTGCTCCACCGCCGTGGCTTTGCCACAGGTGCCCACTGGGTAACGAGAAGAGAGTAGCAGTTCTGGCATTTCTGTGGCCAATGGGACAATGCCCAAGAGCCCGCCATTAAAAAATAAAAATAAAAGAAAAAAATATCTCAATAACTACTGAGAAGTCGTTTATCTTAATATATGCCAATAATTATTTTCAGTAGTTTGTTATTTAATGTTTGTTTTTCTCTTTTTTGCCAAATCCATAAGTGAAACTAAAAGGTTCAAGAGTGATTTTCTTCATTCCAAGAATAATCATTTTTTACTTCAATATTTTGCAGGGTCATAACAAAATGCTATATTCTTGTAGCACAGATAAAACAGCTCGTGCTTGGATTATGGAATTTGGGGAGTGCATCAAGATATACAGGGATCACACTCATAGCGTAACCTGCATAAAATATTTAGACGGTTACAGTGAGTAGAATTTTTTAAATTTATTTATTTTAGATCATTTTCCCACAATGTTAAAAAATATGAAAGTTCTGAGTTCCATAATTAAATTTTCTATAAGAAATAATTTAATTATTTTTTTAAATTTACGCAATTGTTATCTGAATTAGAGAACCCTAATTATATCCAACTTTAATAAAATAAAAAATAATTTACTGAATAATTTTATAATTCTTTAATTTCTGAATCAAATGATTGGAGAGAGACTTGGACCCTTTTTGAAAATGTCTTTTTTTTTAAAAAAAAAAGATAAAGAAAAGAAAAATTTTCAGTCTTGTAACATTTTCTAACGCATAGTTTTACTAACATAAATTTTAGTATAGCTATTGTGTAAATAGTGCGTAGTAACGTAAAAATTTACTTGCAGCAAAATTTTTCAATTATAATTTATTAAAAAGTTTTTTTAAAAATAGTTTGATCTCCTCCATTTGTTTACTCGCATTTTTAAAATGAAAAGAAAACAGATGAAAAACAATCTGCATATGCTGTAATAATCTGCAACGTTCACAGCCGTATTTGAAGGTTTCTTGCTTCCACAAATATTAATAGTATAAGGTTAAAAAGGGCGTAGTATAGCCACGAGTTTGATAAATTCTATTACCCTAGTGCAGGGATGGCGAACCAGTGGCACGCGTGCCACTTACGGCACGCGATACAATATTTTGGGCACGCCACTGATCACAAAGTTTACTATGAAGCATATTAACAATTCAATTAAAATTCACAAAAAAAGAACAATTAATGCCAAGAAAGCAATTAATAACCACGAAAAAACAAGCGAACAATAAATAACTAGCAAAAAAAAATTAACTAACATCTTATAACCCTAATATAAGTTATTTGTCATCTAATCTGCAACAACAGAAGTCACACTGATGTTACTTTAAGTTGAGTTACGCGTATAACTGAANTTTTTAAAGAATCCTTTTTATCATAAGAACTATCAATTGCCTTGTGCATTGAAGCGTCTTCTATATTTTCTTCTTCATTTAGCTGCTTAGTAAGACTGTTTTAAATTTAGTTATCTTGGATGTAAGCGTACTTTCACTTAATAAATTCGCGGTAATTATGTTAGCTTACTAAAAATTATAAACAAATAAATTGTTGAAAAACAGACTTAATTTTGTAATTTTATAAACGTCGCGGACCCAATTTTGAGTTTACGACTACCAATATTCAATTCCGCAACCCTGTAATTTTGAGCCCAATCCAGAAGACAATGGAACTCCGGGATCCAGTATTGGAAGAAATTTGCCTTCGTGGAGGACTTTTTGATGGAACTAACCAGCATTTGCGTTACATGGAGAGAAAAACCCCGGAAACCTCCTACAGTTAGCCTGAAAACAAAGGAACTCCAACCCATGATTCGTCAACCACTGAATACATTTTACGTCAGCACTGTGATCGGTGCGAGCAGGGTGCAGAAATCGTATCGACTGGCTATTACTGGGATTCGAACCTGGGTCACCTCAATCGGAGGCAAAAGATCTATCCCCTGAGCCACCACGTTTCAAACAGACCTAATTATACAAAGCTCATCCAGTAGTGTAACAATATAAAATTACAGTAATAAATTTCAATTTTTATTAATTTTTATTTAATTAATTTTATAGATATAAGATCGTTGTAGTTTGTTCTTATAATTTTCAGTATACACTGGGTGTGCGGACACTTATAGCAGGATGTTCAAAGCAAAAACTGGAGAATGTAAACGGGTATTTAAAGGACACACAAAAGCAGTCGTTCAAGTTGAGGTAAACATTTTACTTTTTATCCATTAGAATACATTTTTATCCCTTTTTATTCAGTTTTGTAAAATCCAATTAGTACTTCAGTTGCACTGACATAACTGTCTAGTCATATCATTTGTTTTAAATAGCCAGATGGAAACCCAAATTAAAAATTCAAGTTCGAATTACACGTTATGCTACTATATATAAGGTGCTCCACAATCACCGCCCTTTGTATATCTTTTTAGATTCTTTCCCAATAATGACGCTGTAAAAATATGCACATTAGGGATCTTAAATTAATATTTAAGCGGCAAAAAAGACCAACGCTATTAAAATCTCTTAAATCGCTAAGCGGTAGGAAAACATTAAAGCCAGTTTGGTTTCCCTATACAACTTAACGGTGTTTCTATAATCTGTCTATAGAAAGAACCTCTCTCGCCATTCGAATGGAGCAGTGGCGCTGAGTTTGGTATCGAGGGTTAACTATTTCATCTAGGGATGTCAGGTCAATATTTAAGTCGCGTTATAACTCGGATTCGCGAGCGAAAAGGAATCAGCGGAGAGAGAATCCATCCTCTTTGAAATGCAGTATTGCGTATTTCCATAGCAACACACGGATTTAGAGTCTGTGTCTAGGGGAGTCCTTTCAAGAGACAAACTGTAACAATCATCTTTCAACTCGACTTTGTTTCCTTTGGTAGTCAAATAGATTTTGATGCTTTCAGTGCCGTCTTCTTTAGAAGTGATGTGTCAGGTTTCGATATTGTTTTTGTTCTTTATTTACTGAAGTTTTAGTTTGAGACTAATAATTGTGTTCTACATTTTTGAAAAAGATAGAAACTTAAATTTTTGTTTAATTATTTTTACATTTTTTGTAAATGATTCAGTAACTTGATATAAATTACTTTAATCACTTCTGAAAATTTACGATATACAAATGAAAACATTATTTATAACGAACAACATATGAGTGTGTGTGAGGAAGCATCTATGAAGCTATAACTGATTGCATCCCAATGTAGAACTGCAAAGTATTCCTTTGCATGTTTTCTTATGCATTATTAATACAAAGCATTATCCGTCATTTGTGTTTTTATTTTAAAATTGACAGCAGTGAGTAAGACTTTTGTAAATCGAACAATCTCTGCAGTTAAAAAAAAAACTACTGCATTTTATGATGTTGAAAACTCACTTAATCAAGTTATATAGAACTTAAGAGACTCATGATATCGTCATGATAATCTAAATGATAATTAAGCATTATCTGATCAACTGAAACACGAAAAAACTCTTACAAAACATAAAATTAAGTTGTCTCTTGAGTCTTACAACAAAACAAAAAGTATTATTTTTACATTTGAAATGTTAAATAATATGTGTACAACAACAGGAAAACCATAAATAACATATATGTACATTTGTTTGAAAACCGTGAAGCAACGCTAGATAATTATTAAGCAATAAATAAAAATATCATGCGGAGTCGCATGAATAATGGAAAATAAATGAAGCATAACATTTTCGTGGAATTGTAGGCACATGAAATTTCCCATAATGTTGTTACAAATACACGAAGCGTTATTTAGTTAGCTCATTTATTTTAGACGTTACTGCGTGACAAGCTATTTCTCATCCATCCTATTTTTTTTAAATTTAAATTTAAAAATAAATTAAATAATATATTCATAAATCTGTGCCCTCGTATAAAGTTCCAAGCGATTCTGGGAATTTTAAATTTAAAGTATTGGAAAAATGAGCTCTGGCAAACCTAGAGTAAGCGATGAAGTTTCAAACATTGCAAAGAAATTTTCAAAATATCCAAATGAACACAAATGAGACGGGATTACGCAACGGGGAAGGTCTCCTCCACCAGATTGTTTGCATTTTGATATTTTGATGATTTCTTTTTCAGCAATTGAAACGTCATGGCCTATTCTAGGTTTTTCTAAACTCACTTTTTTCCACTCTTTACGTTTTAAATTAGCTATGGAGGTGAAACAGAGTTTCTCCCGTGGTATAGAGCGTCTTCTTAATCATATAATTCTCCTCCACACTGTCGCTTAAAATTTACACATTGGAAAATATAAAATGAATTAGGTACAAGAAAACTTTGCGTGTTGCATACACAAGGCGACATCAGTAAACTACCTTGTTTATTTTAGGCGATATTGCATGGCACGTTTGGTCAGCTTATTCTCGATCGCCACTTTTTTTTGACTAAAAATGAAATAGGAAGCTAAATATCAGTGCATTAAAAAGTGAAAATAAATTTAGCCTCAAAAACAACGCGTTCATATAACTGTGCTGCGTACACGAAAATAAAATTTTACGTGGTTTGACACATGTAAGTGACATATGAGCAACATATGTAAGCATCATTACCGCCTTATTGTATGTCGGTGTTGTATGTTAGGACAGATGCCGCCCCGTGGCCGTGGCCGAGCGGTCATCGTGAATGACTACGAAGCGGGTTCGAATCCCGCTCAGGGCGTGGATTTTCTCTCTTTTGAGTGAATGTGGCCCACTCTATTAACGGGAATCTGTGGCAGTGTATAATGTTTATCGTCTTCATGACGTTACCCGCTGTGTAACATTAATTGAGCAATAATTCCGTCATCTTCAGAGGCGTTTCAAGACGTTTTCCGAGGTCTAACGTTTTCCGAGGCAAGAACGTTCAGTGTTTGCCTTTAAAAGAAGAAAAAAACTTAGTCAGATAATCGACATCCACACTATTTTTTAAGTCTCATTTAAAAAGCATTTTGTCTGAAATTATAAAGCAAGTGATGAGAATTATATAATGTCCTTTCCAAACTGAAAGCATCTTTTCATTTGTTGTTCTCCTGATGTTTTTAAATCTACTGTGGGTTACACGTGTATGAAACGGAGTAACCTTTTATATAATCGTGGTTCCCTCCGGTCATAGTCTCCTTTTACACTCTTACTTCACCTCTTTATCATCACTTGTTTCCTTCCTTCCTCTTTGCATTTAGATTTGTTTTCATTAAACTTATTATTGTAAGACACCTCCACACAATTGCTCTCTCGATGTTTCTTAGCTATTCATCAAAGAAATATTCGGTCGCAATATAAGGATGAAAATGTCAATATTCTTCTCAAATGTCCATTAATTTCATTTTCTTTGGTAAAGCATTTCATGAAGTATTATTGCCTCTTTGATCATTATTTCATCAATTTCCATTTTAAAAGTATTTAAAATTTAAAAAGAACGATCAAAATTTCTTTGAGAAAATAATATGGAATTGCTTTTAAACTCTTTATTAAAAAATAATTTTAAATAAATTATTCCGCATTATTAACTCGTCGTAACTATTTTAAAAATAATTTAAAATTATCAAACCAGTCATCGTTTTAAAACATTTTAATCACTTCAGTGGCAAAATCAATGTAGGGACAACCACATAATTTATACATAATTTATACTAGTTGCTAAAATGGTAAATTATTACTTATATAAAAAAAAATGAAATACTGAATTTGGTAATTTTCAAATTACAGTGAGTCCCAAAACTGACCAATGGTTTAAAAAATCGTTTAAAGAAAATCAAAAGAAGATAGAACTGTACTGTTTATTACATTCTGTTTAGGAAACTAGATTATTTTCCATCGAAATTTTAAAACTGTTATGAAACTCGTCAACAAATGCCGCTGCTGACTGAGAAAAAACTACGAAGCAATGTTTTCAAAATGACTTGCAAAAACAATTGCATTCTGTGGACAAAATTTATGGACACCAATACAAATATTTCATTCAGAATGATCTGAATATTAAATTATATTTCTCAATCAGGCAGCACTGACCATGAACGAACATTAAAAATAGTTTTAAAAGTTTCTAAGAAAAGATTTTACAGTTTCTTAAGCAGAACTCAACAAGCCGTTGCATTTAAATTTCCTTCCCTTTTTTTTTCTTTAACTCATTTTTCAAATCATCGGTCTATTTAAGGACACAAGATATATTGCAGATGCCGAATTCCATGTTTCGATTGATTTTTATGTAACAATAAAGTTATTTGCATGCGTCCAAACAACTTCTATTTTCTGATTTTATTTTTTCCAGGTTGTATACGATAAACTTTATACAGTGTCAGTGGATGGAACTCTGAGGGTATGGGACACTACTGGAATTTTGGATGAAGATATATCCTCAGATGAAGTTGCCCTTGAAATTCCACCATCTCCATGATAGCATAAATTGCATTAAATTGAGGGTGTTCTGTCGTAACCGCCCTTGATATATATTTTTAGACTCGTTGCCAAAAAAGAATGCAAGGAATTGCGCACATTAGTTGGTGCAAATCAAAATTTAAACGAGGAATTAAGAACGACTGAACAAAGAAAAGACTGGAAATATCAAAACCAAGTTACCAAGAGTGGTGATTGCAGAACACCTTGTATAATGTTTTTTTTTTCCGAAGAAAGAAAGACTTTTATTTTTCCATACGTGTGATGGCCTAAGTGACCTGAAAATAAAGGACACAAACAAAGTTATTGTTTTCGTTTAAATGAAAATGAAAAAGAACTGTTATAAACATTGAGAAGGGTTATTAGAGACACAAATTTATTTGTTGATAAATTAGGTAACTTCATTTTGAATGAAAAAATTATATGAAAAATATTGGTAAAATTAGTGATTTTTTTTTTTTAATATTACTATATTTTTCACTAACATTTTGTTAGTACAATTTCGTAAAACTAACCAAAATATTAAATAAATAGTGATTGAATATAGGTCAAAAACCAACACAATTTAAAATTCGTATTAATAAAAGTCGATATAAATCAAAAATCGTATTTAAAAAATGTCCTAGCTCTCGAAACCCCTGTAACCCTTACACGGAACCCTAAGTTTCAGCGGAACACTTTTTGAGAACCGCTGCCCTATGCAGTTGCGAGTTACTTCAAATGCAGCCGATGCATTAATACAATGAGTGCTAATATTTTTTATTTGGAAAGATTTTGCGAATTGATTTTCTCACCTCATCAAAGAGTGGTAAAATAAAAGTCTTTATTTCTAAAAAGTGTTAAACGTGCAATAGTTTTTGTTATACCACATCATTTCTTGAGAAAAGCCATTTTGATTCAAATTTTTTCCGTTTTACATGTAAATGAAAACAAGTAAAATGATGCATTTTAGTACAATATATAAATATGTATATATGTTTTCTTTTTCAAGGGTGTGTAAATAGATGTTCTGTGAATAAATAATAAAATAGACCAAATGCATATGCATGTAAAAAATCTTAATTTCAAGCTTATTTTAATTATGAATAATCCAACTACGATCCACATAACAATTTCTTACATTAAAAAACATTAAAAATTGCAGAAAGATAAAATTTCTGGTAAAATCATCTTACTGAATAGTAATGACGATTGGGTACTTGCACTCCTAGGAGAAGAAGATCACGGATACCCACATCAGCGGATATCCACGGCAGCGCGAACTGATCGCTTATAAGCAAAATGACGTGTTAAAATTGAACTAAGTTTCTCCATATGCGTAAGAAAATTATTTAAAGTGAAGTTAATTAAATACTGCGCCATATCACACATCGAATTTGATGAAATATAATTGTTTCTCGTCTACGTCTTTTTCTTAACTTAGGTTTATTACTTTTGTATTTTATTGCAACCATGATACATTTTTGTTTTATGTACCTAGCAACTTTGGTGCGTAGTTACTTTATGTTCTACCTGGATCCGTGCCTATCTTTGTGTTAAGTTAGAAAAATATACTAAAATAATTTAAATCTTTGTAAAAGAATATAGAACGTGTCCCTTAAGAGAATGGATACTTGGCGGGCTTGGCTTACTTGAAATAGAATGGAAAAAAACAGTTGCTAACGTAAGCAAATGCCATGTTTCAACAATCAGTCAGGATCGTGATACCCACGCAACGTCACTCGCACGTTCACATTCTAGTTAAAAGAAGAAAAAGAAAACATAGTTCTGGTTAATAAAGCCAAAATATCCGGTATTTAAACCATTCATTTCGTAATTTTTCCGTCTTTATAGTAATGGTTTAGCGAAATTTCTAATTTTCAAAATCATGCCCCACATTCAGTAGAAAATACAATACCAAAAAGTAAATTTAACCGAATAAATAGTTTTTTTACTATGCTCTATGGTATGATGATGTAATTATCAAATTTTACCTCATTTATCACATATATTGAAACAATATTTTATTGTTAATTTTACTAAAACCATTACCAAAGCTCTTCGGCGAAAATGACTGACTTTTTGACATTCTCATTGAGCCAGAAACTCGGTAAACTTTACCATATTCTGGTAGTCCTTATCATTATTTTTTTTTCAGATCGCTATTTAATTAATATTTAAGCCAATTTTAAAATTTGAATCATTTAGATAACCTTTATACATGCACTAAAATTTGTATAATTATAATGATTAACTTCATGATTAACTTCAATAAGACTTGAATGCCATATTGTACAAGATCGATGTTTTCTTATATATCTATATTTCAATATTTAACAGATATTATTTACATACAATAAATATTGAATATACGATAAAAATTGACAAGGATGAATACCTCAGATGATAATTTCGTGCATATTATGGATAACTATACTTATCGAACGTGTTAATTATATTGCGATGAATATTAATCAAGATACATATCGAATATTATTTTCGAAAACAACAACGAATTAATTTCGGTAATAGATAAAAATTTAAATAAAAAACAAGTTTTGTGTTAAAAAGCTTTATTAAGGGAGAAAAGGTACTTAATAGAACATGGAAACCGTAGAAAATTACCATACTGTTATAGACGCCAGAGATACTGAATTAATTTACGTAATAGATACTACTTTTGTTACATCAATTGGTGTTTTTCAATATGTATTAAGTATACTAATATTACTATCAAGATACCGACTGTAGGTACTTATAGGAAAATAGGTTTCTTGCAGCCCAATGAAAAGAATTAATAGAAGCAGAAATCGTTAATTATGGCGATTTTCAACTATCGAATAGGGTTGACCTCGAATAATAACATTATGCTAAATAATACTGAATATAGTTAATCTTAATTTTGATGTTTTCTAATCTAATAATGTAAATTTCCATGGACGGGCAAACGAATAACAATAATTTGGACATTTTTAGCTTAATAAGTGGTGTTCTGTGTAAGTCTTACTCTCTAGTGCATGATTTCGTAAAATTGATCAATGCCAAGTTACTTTTTTCTATTGTATTGGCCATTAATAAATGGAGAAAGTATCTGTGATCTAAGTAGACAAAAATAAACAGCCGGAAGCATATCACTGAAACATGAAACTATTAATCTTTCAAAGAAGTCTGAAGAAAATAAATTATTATTTCACGTAACAAAATCGATTACCCCCCTCTCTGATGAGACAGCTACAAATGAAACACAAGATGTATTTAAAACAAATAGATAGCACAAATAGTGAACCAAGTGCTTGTTTTCAATTGACCCTTCTGAAACATTTGGAATACTAATAACTATAAACTAACAGCATGTTACAGATTAGAGAAAAAACTTGATACTAATTTATCCTAAAACATAACATGCTGGAGTTGTCCATAAAATCATTGGAAGTCATTTCTCAAGTACAAGATTCGAAACGAATGATGTGATGGGAGTGCTAAGTTAAGAAAAGAGAACATTACTCCTAGACCTTTTAACCCCAAAGCTTCGAAATATATGGAGTAAAAAAATCAGGAAGACAAAGCTTCGTTCTTCTCTAAAGAAAAATGCATAAAGAACTTTACTAACAATATCTAGTGTATACAATACTGTTCATTAGTAAGATACATAAGTAGTTTACTTTTACTTTTTCAATTTTTTTTTCACTTGTCATCTATAAATGTTCCAGAAAATTTTGCTACATTTTTTCTAATTTTAACCTGCTGTTGTTCATTTACGTCACACTAGATCTGCTCAATGGACTATTGCCGACGGTCTGGGAAACATCCCTGAGGATGATCCAAAGACGTGCTATCACAATTTTGATTCTCTGTAGAGGGGATGGCACCCCTGCCTCCGTAGCCCGATGACCTGCACGCGAAGTCGAACACTTAACGGTAGAACAGTTTAACGAGGACCCATACCGCCCAACCTCGGTCCCTACGCAAACTAATCCAAGTGGTCACCCACCCGCACACTGACCGCAGCCAGTGATGCGTGACTTCGGTGATCTGCTGGGAACCGTGTCTTAACGATCAGTCCACTGCGGGACAATTTTAACCTGCAAATTAATGCTTATTCATCAAAGATCTTGCAGTGGGCTGATCGTAAAGACACGATTCCCAGTAGAACACCAAAATCAAACGTCACCAGCAGCCAGTGAGCTGTGGGTAAGTAGTATTTGTCCTCGTGTAACTGTTTCATCATGAAGTGCTCGATTTTGGGCGCAGGTCGTCAGGCTGTCAAAGCGGGGACCCCTCAAGCAGACGATCAAAATTGTGATGGCATATATTCGAATCATCCTCAGGGATGGTTCCGATACAATTGCCAATAGCCCATTGTGCAGCTCTAGGGCTACGTAAATAAAGTATTACAACTTTTATTTATTCATAAAGTCAATAAGATGCATTGGGAGCTGCAGTGGCTCAGATATGATCACTTGCCCCCTGATAAGATGACCCATGTTCGAATACCAGTGATGGCACCGCCCACAGTGCTGATCTAAAAATATGCTCAGTGGTAGAAAGATCATGGGTTGGAGGTTAGAATACACTTGCGTTAGAGTTAAACAGGGAATGTTTTCGTGATTTTCCTCCCCATGTAAAGGATAGGAGTTTGGAAGGATAGTTTGTCTAAATGCTTGATCTAAGAGATTTCTAGTCTTCTGGATTGGTTTCAAAACTATGAGGCAACGGAGATGAGCATTGATAGTCGTAAACCTTAAACTGGTCAGCTGTTCAAACACTACATTTTCTACGTAAACCTAAAAAATTTAAAGTAAAACAAGCTTTTGATTGGAACCTTCAGGGCAATAGAGAAATGGGAAGACCTAAAATTATTTGGCGCAGGACGAATGTAAAGGAATTGAAAACAATAGGAAAGACATGGAGAGAGGCAAAATATCTACCCACAAATAGAATGAGATGGATAGTAGAAGCCCTATGCTGCAATTAGGGGTAAAAGGGTATGTGCTCAGATACCGGTTACAAATTAAAGTGAGAGACCTGCAAACTTGCCAAAATAAACTTCCAACAAAACCAAAATAAGAGAAAGCGATTCTTCAACATGATACAAGAGTTTTTTTTTTCACTTTGTGCTTGCGGAAGACGGAAAATGACTTAATTCCATTTTACATTTCATTATTCTGTTGCTAAATATTGCAATTTTATTACATCCTATTTTGTTTGCAATTTTTTTAAAGAAAATGATCAACAACAAAAATTTACGCTCAACGCTTATATTTGTATTTTGCTCATAAAACAGTTCAAACTAGATAAAAACGGTATCACGAAGTATGGCTTAACGATAACCAGTAAAATTTATTTTCCTCACTATTAGCATCTATTTACAATCCATATAAAAATCAGCTGATTGTACGTTGAAAAATACATCAAAATAGAATCAAAGCATTTTACAGGTATTTCTTCCTTATTAAACAAACTAATTGACAATTTTTGATCATGTGTGTATCAAAGCAAATGTTTTTGATTTTTTTTAATCGGGAAGAGAAACAATTTTATTCACTACAACAAAAAAATTTTTCATCAATAAATTAATGACTTTATATACCTTTTAGCAGTAATTTCTGAAATAGCTCTGAAAATAATTCCGCTTAAAAATTACTTTAAAATTATCATAAAGATAAAATCCGTATTTTGATGACAATTACTTTGAAAAAAGGAAGTTTTTATTTAGGGTTTGGAAAATTTGGGATGTAGAAAAGAGAGATAAAGAAGTTTTAATTTTTTTTTTTATTTCTTGTTTGTTTTCAGGAATGTTTTTTTTTCCATTTGTTTTTATTTATTTATTTACTTTAGAGAAATTGCTTCTTAGAGCCGCCCATTTCATTGAAACTGAATTTAAATTCCTAGGTTTATACCCCAATTTAAAAATATCTGTGTTCCATTAAAATTTTATTTATTTAAAAAAAGAGCCCCCGAAGGTAGTGACATAAATTTTTTAATGTTTGTAATGTATCATTGTCTCCGATTACCCCCAGATGGAACCGTCTCATTGCAAAGAAACAAGCTCAGGGTTCTCATTGATTTAACGTTCTAGTAAGTAAAAATGTTAAATCACTTTATACTTATTTTTTGGTACAACTGTATTTTATTTTAAAGGCATGTTAAATACAATTAAATTAAATTAATAATACAAAATAATCTGAAATATAAACAATCAACATCCCTCCCCAGCGGGCCGTGGTAAAATTATCAAACGTTGACAGGTCAGCGGTGATAAAAAGGTTGGGGAACACTGTCTTAGAGTATTTTATTTTTATTGTTGGGCACTCTCTTTTTTTTCTTCTTTTCTTTTACACTTTTGAGTATTTTTAATAGTTTAGAGTTTTTCTAAAAATGGGTTATTTTTGTTCTAATAAATTTTCTATCCGAATTCCTTCTACTACCCGTTTGACGAAGTTAGCGAATATCACATTAAAATGTAAAACTTATCAGGTTATTTATTTTAAAATTCTATAGAAAACATTTATTCTACTCAATAATTTATAAATTATTTTTTTTTTTTTGGAAAAAATTACTTCTTTTTAGGAAGTTCACGGAATTTAATCTTATTTTCCTAGTAATATTAGTCGCCGTTTTATAAAATTCTTAATCGTGACATTTTAATCTCATTCATTTCTTTGATATTTTTTCTTCATCTTTCAAAAACAGGAAATTAAAATAATTCAAATAGTTTAAAAGAGTTAGAGGAAAAGTTAAACAAATTTTGATGTCGGATATGTTTCTTAATGCTGCAGCATTCATTTTATTTACAATGAGATTATCATGGTTGAGAAAAAAAACTTCCGGAACAAAGAACGAATCAGTCATCCAATGAAAAATAAGTAAATAAAGAAAACTAATGATGATCTCTATTCTTCTGATCCATGTTACGCACAATTGCGTCATGTGTTTACATCGAATACAAGTACTTAAAAACCATGAACTATAGTTAGAAATGAATATCGGTTAACTGGAAGTTGTTAATGTTTTAAATAATAAATTAATAGTTAATTAAATTCATTAATAATTAATTAAAAAAATAATTTTTTAGAAAACATGTCAGGCAACTTTAAAAAAGAAAATTGGATCTTTCTTTTTTTAGTAAGGCTATCGAATTTATGATTTTTCTAAGTTAATCCTTTGACTCATAATTTTTATTCAGCATATTTTTCCTATTTCTTTCATTTCCTTTGTATTAATTTAGGTAAAAATAAGTCAAAAATATTATATTTAGCATTTTAATAATGTATGGTTAGGAAATACAGCATGATACACCTGCGTCTTTTTCTGCGTTAATGATAAAAATCTTTCAAACACGGCACAATTCCAAACAAAAAATTTTGAAAATGTGCAGTTATTTAGATCTAAGAAAAGCAAGTAATGGATCATTAAAACTTCTTCTTCATATACAAAAGCAATTGTTTATAAATTTTTAAATCTGAATGGAAAAAAAATTCTAACTACTTTTTTGGATTTTATATTTTAGTACAAATATAATTCCGATAATCTAACAGATTTTTAAGCTGTTTTTCATGATTAAAAAATGCCAAAACTATATATATATAAGA
>NC_092204.1:86470839-86559178 GCF_043381705.1 Parasteatoda tepidariorum | reverse complement strand
ATACAAAAAATGCTATATATATATAGTATATGTATATAATATATGTATATAGCATTTTTTGTATATTATTTCATATATTATTTTTTATTACAGCATATACACACACACACACATATATATATAGCATATAGTATCTATTTGCTTTTAGTAAGTGGATATTTCTTTCTGTTACCTAGCACTTCAGCTCTAAAAATTCACCGTGCATTCACTACATATACAAGTATGAATATCTATATTATTAATATACAATGGTAGACATAAGTATCTTACTTCTGCAAACTAAATCTTAACAATGAAAAACTTGTGCTACCACTTTTACCTTTTTTGAAAAAATGAAAAATGCCCTTTTAAAAGGACGCTATGCACAAATAGGTTAACCGTTAAATAGTTTAATAGTTAAACCGAGATTTTTTTCCACTAAGCATTTAACTCCTAATACTGAAGTATTTTTTTTATCAAGACTGTGAAAATCCAACTAAAAATAGAGATAAATGATGAAATTTTATCCTCACTATTTTTCTATTTTTGGTGCATCCCTGCTTATAACAGTATCCTGACATTTTCTTAAGACTCAGCCATTATTTGGTTGGCGGTATAAAGAAAACACTGGTACGCTGTGCTGATGTTGTACGTGTCTCTATGGCAAACGAGACCGCGGGGAGCGTTTGTATTTTGCTTAGTTAGGTTTACAAGATGCCTTAGTATTATTATTGTTAATGCAAAAGAACATATGGTCACTCTTCTTTTTCAGGCGCACGAATGCTCAAAAATTTGCTTACTATTTATTATAGGATTAAATTTCAATCTTGTTGTTTATTATTTTAGTCCATTATTTATATGGAACTATCATGGAGCAATAAAGATTCTAGCGACGCCATTAAGGTACAAAATGAGCTAAATTTTCAAAAAATTCGATTTTGAGATGTTTTGAAATGTAAGCATTTTTAAATTTAAATTTTAAAAAAGTTATGTGAATTCGACAATTTTTTGCAAAGTTATAGCCACATTTTCGAAATCAAAACAAAGACCAGCAGACTACTTTTGTATTAACTAATGTTTTTTTTCTCGAAATGTGTTCCCCCCCCCTTCAAAGTTTGGGTACTTAAAATGGAACTCCGTGTCATAATTTTAGTTGAAAATTTTTAAAATCATGCATACATGTTTTAAAAATAAGTGTCTTAATCCTCTCAAGAATTTATTTTGCCTCAAAATTGTGTGACGAATGGTAAGAAAATGGATCGGATTAAAACTTTCACGAAATAAACGCTAAAATTATGAGAAAAAAAAATACTAAATTAAGTTCTTCGAGTTGGATTTAAAGATCCATGTTTGAGATTGTTGTAGAAAATGTCCTTATTAATTTTTCTAACATTTTGAAGCATTCTAAATATTTAAACTTTTTAAACTGAGTTGCAAATTTATCAAAAATTAAGTAAGACTAAAATTGTTTTATTTGTTCATTTATTTATTTAGTTTTTGGAAGTTTTGCATTTAATTTACAATATTAATACTAAAATAAGGTGGTAATAGTTTACATTTTTAAAATATTTTTTAGAATTTGAGAATTTCAAATTTTAACGTCCACTCTTCAACGAATAACGGAAAAAATTATCTAAACAATACCTGATATAAGAATCGATAGACTTGACAATAAAGGACTAGTAAAACTGTTTTTACCACCTAGGCTATGACCAAATTAAAATTCAAAATCAGGTTGTTTTTTTCCCCTAATATTCCGATTTATGACATTTCATTTTACTTATTCAATTTCACGATGGTTTTTATTTTTTATACCTAAAAATTAATTTTCCGATTACAGTCATAGCTTTACAAAATATACTGACTATGACTATCGAAATATTACGTCTTATATACAGTTGCAATGGCTTCCGTTAACAAGAAATTAATTGGTTACAACAATTAGAAGAGTTTAAATATTTTTTCATAACCTGTAATATGCTGTATTTTTCGATAACTCTATGAGTTTGTAAAACATTTTGTTTCATTAATGCTGTGAATTAATTTTGCTTTTATTGTTTACAGTGATAATAAGTTTTAAAAAAATTATTAATTACACGAATACAAAAGAATATATTTTCTCTGACCCGGACGTGATTTGAACACGCAACCTTCTGATCTGGAGTCAGACGCGCTACCGTTGCGCCACCGAGTCATACGAGAGATGGTAACCAGTTTATTAAAAAACATAATATATAGATCTACCCTAAATGTTGAGAATTTAAATTTTATATATTAATGTGTATTAACAGAGAAAAATATTATGACCTTAAAATTTTAATTTATTCAACATTGAATAATAAGTTGACAATTATGTCTAGAAAATTCGAGAAAATAAACAAGCAGAAAAAGTGATTAAGTAGCTTAAAATACAAAAATAAAATCAGTTGCTCAGTTTGTAATAAAATATAGAAGTTATATTAAAATTTTCTCTTAATTGTTTTGAAGCAAAAATAAATTTTAAAAATATTTTTATAACTATTAAGGTACATCTCCACAATAAAGTTAATATTTATGCATATAGATGGCAGCACTAAAAAAGTTAGGAAAGGGAAGAAGAAAACTATTATATCCGAGCTTCGATAATAAAAATTTAGGAAATCGTGATGTTTTTTAAAGAACTATCCCTCTCCAATAATTAAATTAGCAAATTCGAATAATGCTATCTTACAGTGTTTTTAAACCTTATTTATTTCCAGCGTATCAATTTATTTTTACTGAAGCGCTTTCCTTGTTTGTTAATTGCTTTATAATTAACTGCAGATTTTATTTATTAGTGTTTTTAACGTATTAGAAATTCATAGATTATTTTTAACTATATTATTGTTTTCACATAAATTAAATAAAAAGATTTTAAGTTAAGAACTGCTTTAAACTTATCAGAAAAAAATAATAATTACGTGTTCAAAAGGATAAACTAATTTTATATTATATCGATACAGGTAAGAATAATAAAAATTTTAATGTTAAAGTAGTTAATTGTTAAAGTGCCTAAAAGTTTATAAAATAAATACTATTGAATTTTATAAGTATATAGATTGGTGTAATAAATATAAAACCTATGAATTTCTAAATAAGATCTAAGTGGTATCTGAAAAAATTACAATAAAAAAGTTTAGAAGTATCAGAACAGCTCTCAGAATTTTGTATGGTACGAACTGTTCGATTCTTCATCCATTAACGAAGTTATTACTTAGTAAGCAAACAAAGATTTTAATAGTAATTAAGTGCTTTTAGGATTTTAACAATTGAATACGAAGAAAAATATGGAATGGGATGAAATTTTAGCTATTCAGAATGAATTTAGAGGTTAATTTTTAAGGACCCTAAGAAATTTGTAATGATTTTATGATAGGTAAAATTTAAGGATTCAATCAATTTTTTGTACATTTAATCGGAAATTTTGACGTATAGGCGTATGGAGACAGACTTTTTGATTAGGTTGTCCTCGATTAATTGCTAGAAAAGACTAAATGACTTAAGTTGATTTTGATGTAAATGTATTTGGAAGTCATTAAATGCCAAAAAAATTATTTCCAAAAAAATATTCTTTTTTTTTCTATTTAAAGAACTTTTGAATGATCTCTTATAGCATTCTAAAAAATCCGCAATTATTTAAATTATTTTAAAATTGCATCATTTTTATTCGTAAAATATTTTATCTGTTAAAAAATTTAATTGGATAATAAAATAAGCTAAATTTACTGTCCCAATTTTGTTAATCATCCAATAGATACCAGGGGCTGTTACTTCATTTGTCTCTTTCACTACAAGGAAAACTAGAAATAGTAATTTTTTGTACTTATCATAATGTGATATTAATATAATCTTTAAAGACAAAGAAAAAAATTCTGGTATGTGAAAATTAAAACTTCTGAACGTAAAAAGTATTATACATTTTTTTATTATTTTACATGAAAATAAAAACAAACGTTCTAAGCTTACTCTAAACTGAAACTGTGAGCACAATATATTTGCAGATTTGGTAGATATTTATTTCATAAGTTCTGCTCTCAAAGCTTAATTTAAAATATTTACCCGTGTTTTCCCAAATTATTATTTTATGTATGATGAAGAAACTAATTAGAAACAGTCTTCTATGAAAGATTGCTGTAAATTATTATTGTCACTGTGTTACCATGATATTATAAGATGTAAATACAACAAAATTCATTATATAATTATCATTATATTATAAATTATTATTATTAAAATCACTGACAACTAAAGTGGGAAGATCGCATAAAAGTAAAATAAAATTTTTCTACGACAAAACAACAAATTTGAAGCATTTTTAGTGACGAAATAATATTGTGTATTTTTTTCTATTTTGCTTTTAGTGAGGAGATATTAAAAATTCTTTTTGAAAATATTAATAGAAAGAAGAAAAAAAAATTGAAAAAGTTCCTGTTGAAGATCTAACTCAGCAAATAAATTGTTATCCTAAATTATGTTAATTAATGTTAACAAATGTTATGCAAGAGCTTTTAAATTTATCTCTCAAAAGTAAGAAATTTTATTCTTAGTTCTGAAATTTATTTTCTCAGCTTTGACGTTTTAAAACGTGCATCAACCCTTTACAGTCAACAGTGCTTGTCGCCTGTGGGTCGCATAGAACATGGCAACGTATTGAAGGCAAAAATTGAAATTTTTGATAAATGATAACTTGATAATTATCACGAAATATTTAGAATATTTTCTCCAAAACTAAAGAACTGACTATAAAATAATAATAATAATAATCTCGATTCGCGAGTGGCAATTCGGGTATAGGGCTGCTTTCAGGAGAACTCCTCCAGACATCCGTCTCGCGTCGTGGCGGTTGCTATGGTTAAGAGGAAAAGTCACTTCGAATAGAGGTGTGGGGGGAATACTTTGTCTTAATCTTGGCATACGTTGTCTGAGTAAAAAATTTGAAACACATCTTCTTTCCTCCATTTCATCCCCATAAGAGATGTGTTCTCGCTTGTTACCATACCAGCAGACAACCCCAGACTTTCAGTCTGGAGGAGTTCTCCCTAAAATCGCACTATACCTTCATGGCCGTTCACACAAGATGTTACTCATGGAGTGAAGGGCTAAGATAATAAGAAGTGTGACAACACACATTTCTGTTAAAATAAAAACATCCTGAATCAGCAGATTAAACATTTTCATATTTATTTCGCCGTTTTCATCAAAAAAGTATCGTTAACAGTAATCACAATTATTGTTAAACTCATAAAAGACACTAAAACGCTTAGTGGAAATAAAATTTGAAATCTGATCTGTTTCTGAACTGCAAGTGTATGCTTATGCAATGTAATGTGACATATGACGAGGGGGTTGGGAGTAGAGTATAGTGAAATATGACTCTTTGTGACAAAGGGGAATAGGGCTCAAAAATATTGGGGGGGGGGGGGGGTATNNAAAATATTGGGGGGGGGGAGTGTATCATTCATTATGGGCTATCCCTTCCTAGGAAGTTTTAAAATTATAAAAATTTTCTCTTTGACGCATTGTTAATTTGATGTGTTTAATAGCTACACTTATAAAAGGATGGATCCTTGTTATATGAATGTGAGTTAAACTAATGAATAGGATTTAAATAATCTATTTTTAAATGAATGCTAAACAAACGTGCTAAACAAAATATTTATTAGTGGGGATATAAAAAGGAGGAGAATTAAAGAGTTTAAATAGGGACATTAAAAATATAACTATCTTATGGCAACCGCCAAACCGTGTTGAGACCCATATTCAAATCCTGATTGTGGCTAGTCGGACTATCCCAGTGTTTCCCAAAGTGTGGTACGCGTACCCCCAGGGGTACGGAAGCAGACAGCGGGGGTACGCGTTCTTATGCGACATATATTACAACAAACGAAAATTTCAAAAAATTTTATTTAAAAAACAAAGCTGGCCATGAAAATTTACGATTACGTATTTTTCTATTGGCTATTTTTTGCAGAGTTAACATTTAATAATAAGTGGTGTCAACAGCCAGTTGTGATTTTAAACTTTTGTGCAATTTTTTTATATTAAAAAATACATTTATTTTTTTTATTAGTCGTACACAGCGTTACGAGAAATTTAGAAAGGGTACACAAAAGTCATAAGTTTGGGCACTAGCCTATCGATTTTTTTAGCGTTATTTTTCTCTTTGCTACGAAAAGGCAAATTAGTTAAGCTAAAAGACGTTCTCTTGTGCCCTTACTTATTCCATGTTTTTAATTTTAATGAGTAATAAGCCAATGACAAATTTTCTAAATATTGTAATTATATATTTAAAATTCATCAAAAATCTTATTGCAATAAGAATTCTTGGGTTAGTAACATGATAATATTCTGAACTTCGTTGCTTTTTCTGATAAAAATATGGGCTGTTTTTACAGTCGATGATGGGTTTTTGAAATTGCTTGTTTTGCCTTTTGCAAAATAAGCGGTGTCTGGTATAAGCATTTCAGGAAGTCAATTATGTTTTTTTTTTAAGTTATCGTTGAATAAAATCTTATACAACTTTTGTAACGTAATTGTACGACGTAATTGTATTATTCAACTTTTTTTGTTGTTAAATGCAAATTTTAATTATGAAATCTCAAACAAGGAACTATAATATTTAATACAAAAAAAACAAGTTTAAATAATTTTATCGAACTGGACGGCAAGTTATAGTTAAAATAATTTTATTCATACAGTATCAATAACAATTCTCGAAATTTGAAATCAAATCAAAAATTTCAAATTTTTCAATTACAACTGAAATTTACCAAATGTAATTTTAATTAAATGCAAAATGTAATTAAATGTAAATGCAATGTACATAAATGTAATGTTTATAACCGAAAATTTTTGTGAAAGATTTTAATAGATAATTTTTTTTAATGTTTGAATTAAAATTTATCGAAATTATTACGGGATGGAATTTTTGACTTTTACAGATAATCGGGCAAAGAGTTGAAAAATTTATGAAGGAATTAAATCACCATCGATTACCAAGAATTGGCTGATTTTAGATAGTTGATTAATTTTCTCTGTTCTCAATAAAGACAACTCTATAAGTTTAAAGTGAAGAAAGAAGTCTCAAATTTATCAACAACTGAAATATTTTAAACTGTTTTATGACAATTTATTTTTACTTAGATCAGTTTTACTCGATTCATTTTAAAGCTTAATTGTGTGAATTATTATGAGGCTGATTTTTTTTACTTCATTTTTTTTTTTTTTAAATTCTAGATTATCGAACAAAAAGTTGGAAAGATATTTAAACAAAATTGAGTATAAAGAGTTGACTGATGTTATAAGGAATTATGTGAATCTTTGTCAATCAGTGATAACTAAATAAATTTGTAACGGAAAAAAAATCGTAAATTTATCAACTGTAGAATCGTAACTGTATCAACTGTTCAAAGTGTAGAGAAAACATGGACAAAATTGCGGATCAATGAGAAAAGGAGGAAAAAGAGAAACAATAATAAAAATGACAAGAAACCGGAAAAAAATCTGAAAAAAAGGTGAAGAAATGTATAGAAATCCGGAAAATAAAAGATAAAATCTTTTCATCAGCTCACACAATTATATCCAAGGAGTGCTTTCTAATATTGTATACATATATAATTTTCACGCTCCCCTTTCTAAATTACTTCATAGCTGATTTTTTTTCTCCAGATATTAGAACAAAGAGTTGAAAATTTATGACGGTTGTTTATCAAAATTGAGTGCCTAATTATACAATTTTCATAATTTCGAACCGTAAATAATAAAACGAGCCAGTAACAGGAAGTCCATATTACTCTCTAAAAGGGGAAGAAAAAAAAAGTTAAACATATAAATAAAATTATTCCTTTTCAAACTCAGCTACTTTTCCCACATACACAAAGAGGGAAGTTTCGTAAAGTGGGAGGGGGAGAAGGGAGAAATGTCGGAATACACAATAGCTAGACGTATGACGTCATCATGACACAATGCTTATCATTTGACAATGAAGGTTTATTTGAAACTCACCTTTAGCGGGTGACTGCTTCGATACTGTGGTCTGGACATTTAAGTTTGTTTATGCCCAAGAAGACGAACAGAACAGAAATTAAAACTTGGTATCTTGGAACAGATTCGTGAAGTTTTAATTACATTCTCTTAAGGTAAGTTTGAAATCTAAACTTATTATAAATATTTATAGTAAAAAGTTTTATATCAATCAGTTTTACAAGTAAGTTCAGTTTGATAATTAACCCTTTAATTTTGTTCAAAAATCGAAAGTTTATTAATTAGCCAAGTGTTTTTGATAAATGAGACGAAAAGTTATGTTTGACCTTCGTTTCTTAATTAATAGTTATTTTAATTAAAGTTTTGATTTTCCGTAGCTTTACTTTATTATTTAAGTAAATCATTTAAATTTATTAGTAATAGTTAAGTTCTGATTGCAGACTACTAAATTATTTCATAAAACTATGAGGCTCTTTTTTTTTTGCGTGTGATGCAATTTTTTTATCAATTTTTTACAGTTTGATAATTTATCCGTTGATTTGAATTACAAATTTGATATTTTACCACTTAACCATTCAGTCCGTAATAATATTAGATAAATTTTAATTAAAGACTTCTAAATTATTTATAATTTTGGCAATTTAAAACATAAAAGTCCTGAAAAAGAATTTTTTACCATGTTTTGTAAATTTTTTATCAAACTCTTCTCCAATTTGGTAATAAATTTTACATATAATTCAAATTTTGCTTTTATTCTCACGAATTTAAAATGTTTTGATAATTGATCGATAAAATGTTTCAATAAAAAAAGGAAAAAAAGTTTAGAGCTTTGTTTTTTAAGCTGTTTTAAAATAAATTTTCTCTTCTTTAGTAAATTTCTTCATTAATTAAACGTATACTCTTTCCAACATGATTATATTGATAAAAGAACACCAAATTATTTTAAAAATAGGCAAATTTAAAACATTTAGGTCCATGAAAAAATACTTTTATCCGAATCTTATCAGCATATTTTTACTCTGGTAAAGAATTCATGTTTAACTAAATAGGTAAGTAGATTAAAGTATTTTAGCAATTGTAAATAAAATTAATTGTATTTGTTTATTTGTTAAAAACAACGTTGATCAATTTAAATGTTTCTTTTTTTTCGTATAGTTTCTGTAAACAATTTTACCAAAATTAAAAGAAAAAAAAATTTTACACTTTCATAGCCTAATCAATTTTACACGAATGTAAACATGATAAGAAAATGTTATTAAAACATATAAAATATTAAAAAACAAAACCTATAAAATGTGCATAATTTTTTTTTATCTGCTTTAGCGTTTTAACTAGCTATTATTATTTATAATTAGAATATGGTTATATTTTTATTGTTTTTCTTCCTCAAGTATCCTCTGAGTATATGTGCTGAGTATTTGGTTGATAGCTCCTTAGAATTATTACAAAAAGAAGAAGCAAAAAAACTGTAATATTAAGCGAAATGTGTTTATTTTCTCGGGGGGGGGGGTCATTGAAACAGAATTGCTGAACTTCAATCATCCTACAACAACACTCGAAATTTTCAATAAAAACGAAACATAGTGAAATATTTCAGCAAAATTTTTTTCCCTTTCAATCTTTTTTAACCGTCGTCTTTTAATATTTCTTCAAATTTTTGAGTATTTTTTAAAATTATTTATTATTAATATTTCTTCAAATTATTGTCTGAGCTTATATTACAATAGGGCGTTGATTTTAAAGAGAGCCGTAAAAGTGTTTTCTCTGCAATATGCATACGGCTTGCGGAGAAAGTTATATCCCTCCATTTCATTTTTTGTTCCTTATCACAAAGAAAGGTTTTTTATTGATATGTTTAGATTCCACTTTCAGCACGTTTTGATAACTTTCTTTTCTTATATAAATTTTGATTCAATATTTTATCTGTGTTACGTAAAAAAAGATTTTTTTATCACGCAAAACAGGGATACATAACCTTTTCGGAAGGAAAAAAAACTCTTAGTGTAATAAGAACAATACCAATTTGTCTTAAAATTTAAGAGCCAAAAACCAGCAGAAACATCCGTACATCCTCCTAACATCCAGCGTCTAATATATTAGACAATATTTTCTACAGTTTTATCACTTAAAAATGATATTTTAAGGTGTTTTTTTTTTTTTTCCTGTTTGTATGTCTTTACAAAGTGATTGTTTATATAAAAATATAATTTGATTTACCCTTGTCAATTGGAGTTTTTAATCCCAATAAAAGTTATAAGGTCGGTGAGAAATTCATCTTAAATAACTTTTTGGACGACAATCTTATACTTTATTTATATATCTTGTTATTTGAATCTAAGAGGATTTTGTTTCATGATCACAATGTGAAGAGACATATTATATTATATATATATTATATTATGAATATTATATTATACATATTATATTATGTATATTATATTTCAATTATCATCGAATTGTAGTATCATATACATATATACACTTAGGACGATATGGAATTCGAAGAACAATTTTAAAGGGATGATTCTTACACACTTTTATCGTATAAAACAAATAGAGAATTTCGAAAATAAAATGAGTGCTTGTAAAAAAATAGTTTGCAAAAAAGCAGATACTAGCAGTTAATAAAATTTAGAGTAAAACTTGAGTACGATTTCTATTTTTAATCGAAGTTAATTGCCTCGCTTCAAAAAAAGAAAAAAAAAGTTCTTTTTAAGATAAGCAATTATCTTAAAAGCAAACGATTTTCTACATTTTTTGCCATCCAAAATTGAGGCTTTTTACTTTGTAAAAACGAAATGGCGTCAATGGAACTTTCTAAACATATCCGCTGGGAAAAATCGGTCGTATTCGAGATCAGCGATCCATTGTGAAAAGAACTGCGCTTGCGTCGAGCATTCATTCACGCGTGGCGAAAGGCAGTAAAAATGGCCGCTCGTTATGCACGCACGACAGATCATTCTTTCTCACGAATTGAATCACCAAATGTTCCCCGAGCGCCTCTCTCGTTTGGAGCTTTTCTCGAATGCAAAATTTTGTTGTGCGCCATATTTGATGCTTTTAGCTATCCAAGAAATTCTTCGATTATGTTATATTGTTTTAATTTTTGAAAGTATTTTCATTCTTTTTTTCCACGGTTTTCACTATTATTTTTGTTACATCGAATATTTGCTTAAATTAATCATTTGCTTATTTTTAGATACAACACCTATTTATTTAATTCCTTCTTTTTTATCAAATTTGAGTTACACATACAGTTTATACACACAGTTGTTTCATACTTTAGTATTTTTTATCAAGGAAATTTAGAATATCAATTTGACATATATATGTTAATTTGTAAAACAATTTTCAAATCCATTGTTTTGATTACGATAACAATTCTTAATTCTATTTAATAATTTGCATAACTCGAATTTAACGAAGAATTTTCTTCTAAAATCGGTACTAGCAGTTTGTTTCTCCTGTAAAAGCTGGAAAATTTACTTTATTTTTATTTATTTTAAATACTCTTCCTACTTAAAAAATATTTTTATATTGAGCGTTTTTAAATTAAAAATCGTTTTCAATTTTTTTCGATAAGCGAATTTTATTTGGAAAGATTTTGATGCTTTTAGGGTTCTTCGTATGTGCATGTGCGAAAATCATAGGCGTTTTTAATGAAGGGGAGGGTGGGTGTATGTCCCCATACTTTAACAGTTAGAAACAAGGGGAGGGAGGGTGTATGTCCCCATACTCTAACAGTTAGAAACAATGTGTGCTAGTCATGTTCTCCATTGTGTTTTTGCACACAAAATTTTTCCTGGTGATACTGATACGTACAGTGATACAAAAAATCTTATTAAAAAAAAGAAGAAAAATTTACTACTGCCGATGTTTCAGAAATTATTAAATTTTAAATTGCACGCTTCTCTCTTTTGTAACATAAAAACCTATTCGAGGAAAAAATTTGATTTGGATACTTGCAAGTGACGTCTCGAGTGGTTCAGCCAATCAGGTTCGACACACATGCACGACGTCGCTTGCAGGTATCCAGTTTAATATGATTAAGCGTGATAATAAACCCAAGACATACTGCTGTAAAGTTAACACGTCATGCACAACCACGTGATTAGACACAACCGTCCATGTAATTAGCAGTAAGTACTTAATTCTGCATACTTTAATTGAAATGTAATGGGAACATTAAGATTCTAAAATATTATTAATTAGTAAGTCAGTAGTTTTTAAGTTACTTTATACCTAAGTTCAAGATTTTCTTCTTTATTTTTATTTTATTTATGTACTTATTTTTGGACATCGTAGTTTAATTTAGCGAAATAAATTTGGGGATTAGATAAGAAAGAATATTTGTAGCTACGTACTGTTATACCTGAAATAAAGCAAAACAGCGCATTTAGTTTAAATTTCGAATTCAATTTATGAGTAAACAAATTCTTAATAATGACAATTTTTCAAATTAAATTCTCTTATTTAAATTATGCACTACTCGCCAACCCTCAGTTATTATATATATTATACGCAGTATATTATACATCAATTGGGTATTTGCACTTCAAGAAGAAGACCTCCCATACCCACACATATGACCTATGACATCAGCGCCAGCTAATCTTTATCAGCAAAAGGACGTATTAAAGTTGAGCTAAGTTTCTCCTCATAAGTTAGAAGGTTAATTAACGATAAGTTAATGAAATACATAGCCGTATTTCACATCGAATTAGTTGAAATATAATTCTTTCTCGTCTACTTGAATTGAAAACATTGAGAAAGAATTTAGAATCTGTCACTTAAGAGAATTGATACTTGACGGGCTTGGCTTACTCGAAATAGAATGGAAAGAACAGTTGCTAACGTAAACAAATTACGCATTTCAACAGCCAATCAGGATCGAAATATCCACACTACGTCACTTGCAGATATCCCACTGTACCTAAAGGACGCTAAACTAGAAATTCTTCCGGACCGTTAAGGATTAAGAGAATTTTTCGAAGCTTACTCGCCAAAACTTGTGACAAAGGTATGGTTTTAAACAATGCATTATACCACCTTGCCATAAGGAATTATCTGGGCTTTAGAATGGACAAAGAACTTTAATATTTTAAAAATCATTAAAATTTTAGAAATCGTCAGTTTGGCGATATTTTTCCGCAACATAAGAATTATAAAAATTAATGAATCATTCTCAATTTTTGAAAATGTTTATGATCCAAGAAAAAAATGCAACGTTGGAGTAACTTTTAAAATTTAAAAATTTGGGTTGTTTCAAAGGCAACGTACAACGAGAATTTATGAACAACGAATGCCGAAAACACAGCGTTTGTGCAGCTTTAGGACCATTGACAATAAGGAAATACAAAATGCATTAGACTATCGATTTGATGCTGTTTGATGTTCAATACTACTGTAAACAATTTCCACTGAAAATCTATGGAATTTCAATTTATTTTTCAAATTTCAATTGATAAAAATTTTTATATTTTTCTATAATTTAGTTTGTCACTTACTATCATGTGTGTAATAGTTTCCGAAATATAAATGTTTAAAATCCATTCATTCACAATAGGATTCATTAAGAAGTAAAATATAAATCCTAGTTTGTTATTTGATGTTTCAAAACAATTTCTTTTTTCATTCATAAACTTTGAGATGAAATAAAAGTGAAGTGTTTATTTTTTTATTATCTAATTACATTTCCAATTATCGCTCAAAATTAATAAAAAGAAATTATTCAAAGGGCATCATTTACGGCTGAATAATTCTTTTGATACTTAGAAGTTTCTCTTCTAAGGAATTCAAGTTTTATTATTTCATTTATAATTGAGTTCCATAGCCGAGCTTCGAAAATTTCTTCGCACTATCTTTCTTTTGCAAAGCAAACTCCAAATTTTCGAAAACAGTGACTTCAAAGTTAAATAATTCCTTTCATAAGATGGATAACTCTTCTTTTTCTTTTATTGGAAACGCCTACATTTTAGAGAAGTTTCACTGTATTTTTATCCAATCTTTCTTATCTGTTAAATTACAGTAGGAATCATTGAACCAATGGGCGAAATTCCTCCCTCTTCATTCCACGTCTTCTTAGCTTGGCTGCTTTTCAATCGATTGTGGAACGCCAAATGGCGATCCCAAAGCCTCCGGTGTCAATTAAAGCTCTCGACCAATCAGGATACGATTCGATTTTCAATTCCAAGCCAGCGTGAAACTAGATATAGCCACTGTTGAGCTCTCTTTGCTCAAATTTAGCAGGATCGGAAATTGCATTTTGCTGATGACGACGCTTTTCTTGAAAGACATTTTTCAGCAGTATTTAGTGTCGTCCTCCTATTAAGTTTCCTCGATTGGGTCCACTGTTTGACGTTCCCTACCCTATTCGAATAAATTTATAGCAATATAAAAGACAATTTAGCTCAAAGGTACTAGTCATCAAATTTTACTAACTTGTCAAGAGCGAGCATTTATACCTTTGCTTTTAAACCTTTTACTTACCTTTCCAAATATCTACTTGAATTGGTTTGAGTATCTGTACAGTGTACACATGTGTATGTAAAATACTAGTTTATTTAAATGACCTTGCCATTAAAATATCCACTAAGTCTATCTGTCGATTAATTTCAATAAGTTCCCGTTAATTGCTGTAAAATTACGAGCTGTAGAACTGAACAACATAAAAACAATCCAGCTCACTTGCAACGCAATCGGTTCAGGCGTCGGGAGCTGGGTTTAGTGAGTTTGATCTTGACAGCCGACAAATGCAGCAAAGTGAACGCTAAAATTGTCGTTCCTGAAAGACCTCTCGTTTGTTGTGTTGAGGCAGTTCGGAGAGAGGGGTACCAGCTCAGGCACTGCTCACATCGTTAGATCGGAGTCAAAATTATGTGGCATTCTCATCATGGCCGTTTAAAGATAGATCCCTAAAAATGGGGCAAAATGATGGGATGATGATGATGTAAGAACAATGTATAATAGCATTGCAACAACAGTAACATCCATTATGTAGCACCGAGTTATTTTATACTTTTTTAAGCAAATTATTAGGGTCCAGTATGCCTGGTTCTTTTGTTATAATTGATATTTTTTGATGTGGTTGGTAACTTTGGTATAGTATGTGTTTCTTCTCTCGATCGTTTTGACTCTCTTATGGTTGATCAAGAAGCAGCAATTCCGGGAGGGAGAATTGAGTATTCTCCAGAGGATCCCTCTTAACTGTTTCGTTTTATTTGTAAATATTTACCTCAACTATTCTTGATACTCGAAGTCAATATTGGGGTTCTTTTACGTAACCAGCTATGTTTGTTTGTGTATGTGTGAGGAACAACGCACACTTCAAAACGGTATTTGTTAGATTTGGAAAACAATTGCGCTAAATGTTTACATGTTGATTTAAACCACGGTTAGCAGTTAACTTCGCTATGTCATAAGATGACTAGTTGTTCATTGCCAGTGTAGATATCTGGATCAGCATAGTGACAATGCAAATCGCGAGACGGGCAGATGGGCTCCTATCTGCTTCGTTTTCTGTGTAAATATTTGCCTCAACTTTTGCTGATATTCAAAGATAGGAAAGGTTTTCAATCAGTTCTGTTATGTAACAGAACTCGTTGTGTAATGAGCTCTGCTTGTTTCTTCGTGAGGAAGAGCAGGTATTTGTTTAGATTTGAAACAAAATTGCGGCAAATATTTGCGTTTGATCTGTAAGCTAGGTTAAGAGTTAACTTGACTATGTCACAAAATAAAAAAATTAACTCGTTATCTATTCCGTAAACGAGTTTCAACAGTGTTTTTTCCCCTTACTTTAATTCTTTCTCCGCTTCAGGTTTGCGCCATTTTTCATTGTTTTGGTGCTTTTTTTTTTTTTTTTTTTTTTTTTGGTTGTTTCTATATTCAAATTAAGTTGGTAATTTCGTATTTTTATTTTAACCTTTTAATCTGTGGCAATAGGGTGCCACAAAAGAACGAGTTTGTGGAAGATAACCTATAGTATTTAGAAGAAATACCTCTTTTTTTCCCTCTCTGAGCAGTTTTTTTTGCTCTGAATGTAAACAAAAACCGGTTCTAAAGAGCGTGAAGAGGTTTTCCCTTTCTCAAATATGCACAAAGCAGAGCATGTTGCGTAATAGAACCGGTTGAATCTCTTAACTTGCTTTGGAGTTAAGGCCTGTTTACACGGTCCAATTTCTTGAATCCGAGAAATCGGACGGATTTCTCTGTCCAAGAAATTGGATGATTCGTTGACACTATCCAAGTTCTTGAATGTCGCTGATTCGTTGAAAGAAAAACTCGCGCATGCGCATTGTTCATATTCAACATTATAAAATAATACTTACATAAGTTTAAAATTACTGAATAAATTCAAATAAAATCATAATAACACAAATAAACCGCAACAGGTCAATTTATTTGGACTAAAATATATGAAAACAGACAAGAAGATGACATAATTTACTGCCTGATTGTTGACGTCACAAAACCAAGGACGCTGATTGGTTAAGGGAGAAAAAACTTGGATGGAAAGTAGAACATGCTCTACTATCGTCCAAGAAGTTGGACCAAGTTCTTGGATGTTTGTTTACACGATCAAAGCTCAAAGCAAAACAAGTTTCCATCAATATCAATCAATCTCTGTCCAAGAAATTGGATCGTCTAAACAGGCCTTTAAGGCAAACATAAACAATCAAACCAAAACAGTTACGAATCTCCACCCCGTTCGCGTTGCGTATTATAAAGGTAGGATCAGTTATTCTCTGAAGATGATTAGCATTTTATGAAAAACAAACTTAATTGATTATTCCTAATAGAAATCACTCTAATTAAAATCAGTGAAACTATTACAAAACAAAAAAAATGCATTTTTGCAAATTTATCTCTAATACTGAGCTACCATTTGCTACTAACATAATATTACGTAGAATTTCGTGCAAATTCGCTGTGGTTTTATTTTTGCGTGAAATTGTACCATAGACTAAAAGAAAAAGTCTTTAAATTGAACCAAAATAATGTGCACTAAAATTTATGGCCTAAAATTATTAATGTTTAAAATTATTTTAGTAGTATCAGGGTATTGTGAACATTTCATAATAGTAATCAAATTTTTTCTGCTAACTTAATATGGTGTATCAAATTGTATCATAATATTCATCCTTAACGGAAGTCAAACTAAACTCTAGTAGGCAGATTCAAATAGCTATTTTAATATTGTATTAAATTGATCCTAAATATCGTGGTAGTTTTCGGATATTTTTACATGGTTTAAAATTTAACCATAAGCATAATAATGTTCGAATTTGATACATCTTTAATTTGGTGTATAATTGAATCATAGGATTTAGATAGAACGTAAACAGGGTTCTCTAAACACATGAATAAAGTTTCAAAAAATTCCTTTTTGATTAAAACAATTTATATTTTGATGAAACTGGTTTTTCTAAGAGTGGCTTCAATCTAGTTGATATTGAATCAGGTGAATCTCAAGCCACAAATGATTGCTACATCATACTTCTGCCCGTGCTGCTGCATTCTTCAGCTGTGAATATGTTGATGCTGAATCATTATGATTTAACTTATAAATGTTCCACGTATTAGTTTAGATACAATGACTGATTTTAAAGGGAATTAAGTGCAGTATTTTACTATTTATTTTCTTGGACTTACTTATAAGGTAAGTTCTTGGTACTTACTTAGTTCGAATTTAAGATTTCGCCTATCAGCTTATGAAGAGAGAATGCGAGATGCATAGTGCGATGAATTAAACTATAGATTCTAGATACGGTTTTTCTATTTAATATTAACAGTGAAATTTCTTTCAACTTATGTAACTATGCAGTGAGCAAAAAAGAAGTGAACACCCTGAATAACTTTCGGTTTTATGATCAGATTTTCACGCGCTAATCTTAATTGTTTGAGGGGCCTAACTTAAAATATGCTAATTAATATGCGCAGATAATATTTTAAGTTACGAAATCAGACACGAAAAAAAAACTTTATCTAAATAAACTTACCTTCCTTTCAACGGATTTTGATTCTTTGCGCTAAAAATATGGGAGGAGGAAGCTAAAGCCAAAAAAAAAAAAAAAAAAAAAAAAAAAAAAAAAAAAAAAAAAAAAAAAAATAGTCACGACAGTTTGAGCCCTTTAAAGCTGATTTTTCTTTCTACGTATTTTGCTATATCTCTAAAATGTTTTGAGCGAATCGAAGCCTTTTTGCCACACAATTTTAGAATTCGTTTATCCAAAGATAAATGAACTACACAAAAATAAATTTTTACTAGTTCTCTTCTAATTTACTTTTTTGTTAAATTTTATTTAATATTTAATGAAAAATTTAATTCTAAGGTATACATGGAATTTTAATTCTGAAAATACAAAAAATTTTTAAACTAAATAATTTGAACAGCTCTCAGGAAAACAGATTTTAAATGCACGAATTTTTAACATTTGATAACTAAGGTTTGGCAAGTAAGAAGAAAAATCCTTAACTCAATATGCAAAATTGTTTGCTTATTAATTCTAATTTCAATTTGCTTATTAATTTTGAATTCTGATTTAATGTAAGAAGGAAAATCCTTAACTCAATATGCGAAATTGTTTGCTTATAAATTTTTTGAAAATTCATTAGACGTTCGAAGTTTGGAATAAAATGCATTGAAATGTAATTTTATTTTAAAATCTTCCATATTTTTCTTGTACTTAGTTATCACTAACATTGACTGTTAAAAATAATTCTCAAAATGTTGTGATCGTACTGTTCTGAGTTTATTTTTATATGTCTTGTCGTTTCAAATTCGTTTCCAATATTTACATGAACAGAATAACACATACAGAGTTTTCGAACTATCGAGTCTTTCAACATCTTCTGCTGATTTCTTTCCTATTCAACTTGAATGGGAAATATATTAAAAACCTCGAATTTCGGCTGCAGAAAAAAAATTCTAATTTATGCAGTATCGTTTTATTTGGAAGAAAAGGCAACCGCCTACCTAAAATCAAAGCTGCGCAAAATTGTCTGTGCCTCCGCGTCCTTCCCTTATCGTTTGCAATGCAACTCATCGCATCCCATTTCGAACGTTTCTCTGAACAAAACGGAAAAGAAGTTGAGTTCTTTCTTTATTTCTTTTCTTTTAAAAAGAAAAGTCGAAGAATAGATTGTCATCAGAATGAACTGAATATTATGCGCAGACGAGATTGCTGCTAGGCAACCGTGACCGTAACCGAGAAAAGGAAAGAAGACGCGCGCTTTTCTGTTGGAGAAAAGGAGCAACTGGATCGATTTAAAACGGAATAAAATAAAGAAAAGAAAAATGAATGAATAAAAAACTGAAGTGAAGGGAGGAGCTTTCTTGCACGGCTCTACTGGAATTCGCATTTAATGGCGGGCGGAAGAAGGTTTCTATTTCTCAAAGAAGGGGGGAGGGAGGGAACGAAATAGAAATGGAGAGTGGGACGCGGTGATTCCGTTTTCTATCCGGGATTCAAGCATTCCTTTTTTTCCTGGATGCTTTGTTCCGATTTTCGGGATTCATTTTCTCTTCTCCATTCACCGGAAGAGTTTGTGAGAGATCTTTCAGTTTCCATGGTTACAACACGTGACGTTTTACTCCTCCCTCCCTGCATTCCGACAATTGAAATAAGCTTTAAACAGATAATGCTGGCGTTTGAGGATACGACAAAAATTAGGCAATTTTATGAAAAGATACGTTAAAATATTGCTTTAAATCCCTCCTCGTTTGAAATTATTCCCCTTTTAATTTAAATTCATGAATTATATTTGTATAACTAATAAGAATTCATTCGTGGCTTCGCCGATTTCTCCGTTTTATGCATTGGTTTTTATAGCATTTCTTAAATTACGTTGGCTATGAAAATGATTTTATTATTTATGATTTTCGTTTCATCATGGAATTCTGAAAGAATAAAACTAATAAAATAATCTTTTATTAGATTCCAACCCATGATATCTACTTTCTATGCAATACATATACCTTATCAGTTTGAAATTAATTCAAATATTTCAAGTTTGAGAGGAGTATAAGTTTGAAATGAATTTGAATATTCAATTTGCTGAAAAAAATTGCAAAATAAAAAATATTCGATGAAAATAAGTAACGCACATAAGCTTCATGTCGCTTTAAATATTGAATTAATAAGATTAAAGATAAAGCCAAATGGCATTTGGAAAAACAAAGAAATCGCAGTATTCTGGGAAAGTACTTTAACAATAGTTGTGTCGAAACAGTCATTCGTCACATTAACATTTTATGTAATAAATAATTTGATTGACCAAGTTAAAATTAAAAAAAACATGGAATAACTTAAACTAGCTTAAAATTTTATTTTCCCTATATTTTAATATTGTATTTCAGTTTTATCTTAATTTTTATTTGATTCAATTCCCCCACGAACATACTTTCCCATCACTATACTTCATAATGCCGTAAAGATACTTTTACAGTGTGGTTTAACTCATATTTTAGCACACCATGTTACTTTTTAAATGTATATTTTTGCATACCAAATTCTTTAATTGTTTTTTAGAATACAAAAGAACTCTGAACCCCAAAATTTTGCCATTTCTTAAGAATTTACTTTTCAGTCTTACATCAATTTTTATTCGATATAATTTCCCATGTGAAGGTATTTTCACTGCAAGCATACACATCATGCTGGGAAGACACTTTTACCATGAGGTTTGCAAAAGTTTTTTCGCCTTATGCTACTTCCGAAATAAGTGTATTTTTTATAATTAGTTGTAATTGTTTTTTGATGGAATAATTCTAAATGTATATATATTTACTATATAACTGATAGTTCTATATATATTTAATTTCTCCTGTGAAGATATTTTCACTGTAAGTATATTCATCATGGTGAGAAGATACTTTTACAATATGGTTTACCAAACTTTATGTTATTTTGGAAATAAATGATATTCTATAGTAAACTTTTATTATTTTTGTGAGGGAAATAACTCTCAGAGTTTAAATTACGCCAATTTCATTTTTTAAAAATCACTACTGGGAAAATATTTTCTCTTCAAGCCTACATATCATGCTGGGAAGATACTTTTCTTCCAAAGTAAGTTAGCTAACTTAGTAGCTATGCTACTTCCGAAATAACATTAAGTGAAAATAAATATAAATATTTTTGTATCGAAAGCTTTAATTTTTTTTGTGGGGGAAGTATTTCTTAGTGTCCAAATTTCGTCATTTTCATTTTTTAAGTATTACTATGTGAAAATATTTTCCCTCCAACTATACTCATCAGGCTGGAAAGATTCTTTTATAATGGGGTTTACCTAACTTTTTATTGCATATAGTTCTGAATAAATGTTTTCCTAAAGTAAGTTCTTATATTATTTTCGTGAATAAAAATTAACTGAATTAAATAAAAATTAATTTCTATTTCTTAGGAATAATTTACATTTTAATTGTATTATCTCAATTTTTCCATGATCATTATTATTATTATTATTATTATTTTGTGAAGATGTTTTTATTTCATAAACTCTTATTATGTCGGGAAAATATTTTCAAATGCTTCTTTCTAAGCTTTTAAACGCTACTGTATATCATTCTAAATAAATATTTTGGCAAGGCAACTTTCTTTAAGAGTGTTTGCAAAATAATAATAATTAAGCAAGTTTTTATGCCTAAGATTCGTCATTCCCAATTTTTAAGAATTTGTACTTTAACTCTATAACAACTTTTATGCGATGTATATAGAATGAAAGTTGTGATAGCAGTTCTTTAAAAGTTGTGATTGTAAGTTTTTATAAAAAATAATGCTTGGTGCCAAAATTTTCTCATTTCTAATTATTTATTAATTTATCGTTTTGTTTAGATTATGTTAATACTATTTCTGTAAATGAATGTCCCCTATAACTTATTATTTTGAGATGAACAATAGAAACTTCGAAAATATTGTCCCTATAATTGGACGCCTGCAAGTGACGTCATTGCAGGTAACTCGTGACATTTGCAGATTCAGATGCAAATCAGGTTTGATACACGCGCGTGGCGTCTCTTACAGGTAACCAATTAAATCTGATTTAAGTCACGTGATTAGACATAATTACTTCACTTCTTCCCGAGTTGCAAGAACCCAATCATATCTCAAGAAAGGTTGAACGATTTCAAACTGGCATTTTTATTGTGCCTAAAATTAAAAATTGAATTTAAATCAGAATTATTGTTATAAGTTCAAAATTAAGTTTAATACAATAAACTTTAGTCATTTATTAATAAAATAAAGTAAAAAATAAAAGATCTAACTTAATAAAATCATCATAATACACATGGCGATATCTTAGTTTTAATATAACATACAAAATCAATACTTTTAAATACTGAAATTTCATTTCACAGACCTTTTTTTAAATTTCCTCAGTTTTCAAGCTTAAAATAATTTTGCCAGACCAGTTGAAATATAAATTCATAAAGTATTATACATTTATGTATAACAAAGCATTTTAATGATCACACCTGAAGATGTCAAGTTCATGTGTTATATTTACTTGAAAATGTCAGTTAACATTGTATTAGTATTGTATCAGTAACAGTAACACAATTTTTTTTTTTTTTTTTTAAATTGTAAGTTGATAGAGAAAATTCAAAGTATAAAATTTCTGTGGTCAAATAGTTTCCTGGGTATTACAATATAAAAATACTTGTAATTTAAATTCGAATTTTCAACCATAGCTGAAAATTGCTATAATAATTACCACTTTGTAAATATTAGTTTTAGCAAATCTCTTCTAGATTATTTAAAAAATGCTAACGTATTTTCATTTAATTTTTTTTATTATCATTCTGGCCATTTTTTCTTAGAGAAAAAAATATTATGATTTAAATAACAATATTTTCTAGGCTGTAATTTTTTACGGAAACGAAAATAATTATAAGCTTAAATTAAAATGGTTATTGCAAACCGTACTCCCCTGCTCCTATTTATATAAATTTGCAATGTATCTAAATTAGCGATATGTCTACATTTGCAATATACCTAAATTTACAAAATGTCCAAATTTAAAATATGTCTAAATTTGCAATTTGTCTAAAATTGCATTACATCTAAATATTCAATAATGCCTCTAAATTACAATATATTTCTAAATTTGCAATGAATCTAAATATACTAATTGCAATACATTTGCTATATAATAAATTGCAATATATTTGCTATATATCTTCCCGCGGAGAAGGAACTAACATTCTCGTCAAAAATATTGGAATGACTATGGAAAAAAAAAACTCGTTTAGATTAGCAATGGAGTACTGAAACAGGTTGTGATGATACTAAGTTCGCTTAATTTGTTGATATGATTTTAAGAATCAATCCCTAAGCCCAGATTAAATGTAATTGAATATTTATTCTCTTGTTAATACGTATTTCTTTAAAATATAAGTAATATACAAAGATTATTTTTGCGTTTACTAGAAAATTTTATTTATCATTTTATGCATTTTAATTATATCTAGATTACAATTATAGCATTTGGCGTATATTCTTGTACTAATAATTTTTTTAAAACAATGGAATTCTTAAGTTCCTTTAAATTACTTCTGGATAATTTTAAACCTTGGACGCAGATGGGACACCGGTGACCCTTTTATATATTTTTTCTGACGCTCTAATTCCAAATAAAGTATATCTTGGTATTCTTAATTTTAAAAAAATTTGCTAGATCATCGGATTTATATTTGTACTAAAATATAAAAGTTGGGGAAAAAAACAGTTTTTTCACTCATATTCAATCTAGTATAAGCAAAGTATTCTATAAGTACCTTCCTTCTAACTGCCTAAAGAATCGGAACACCCTTTCCTCCTACTTTTTTTTTTTTAACTTTGTATGTAATTTTTATTTGAAAATTAAAAGTCTTCCAAGTTAAGTTTTTTTTTTTCCGAAAATTTTTTGTGACATTTTTTTGCATTCAAAATAAATAAATAAATGAAAGCAAAAATTAGAGGTTTTTAGTGTTTTACGTCAGTATTTCTCATACACCTCTCTTGCCAGTAATGATTCAGTTCTTTTTCCGAAAATTTTTTGTGACATTTTTTTGCATTCAAAATAAATAAATAAATGTAAATAAAAACTAGAGGATTTTAGTGCTTTACGTCAGTATTTCTCATACACCTCTCATGCCAGTAATGATAAGATAATAATAATAATTCCCCTCCCCCCTCCTTTAGTTCCTTACATTTTATTTAAAAACCCCATTAAATCTAATGTAATCAATGCCTTAATAATCAATGTCTTGCCAGAAAAATTAATTCAACTCTGAACCATAATATTGCTACTTTGAACTATACGGTACAAATTTACTGCAGCCTTAATAAAGTATTCAATTATACCATGTTTTTCAATCAAGATAATATCGAGCGTGCAATCAAATTTAATTTATCGTGCAATCAAATTCAAGTAGCACGATAATGTGGATCAACTCAGCACTACATTATGGTTGGGGCAAATGTTAACAATACATCAAAATTTTTAACCGCGTATGGATGTAAGTAAATTCATAAAATAACCTATACCGTATTTTATAAGTATCCACAACATAAATTAATGCTACGACATATTCTTTTTCGTCACCACAAATTGTCAGCTTCTTCCTGTCATATCTCACACATTATATCTAGAATAACAATTACGGGCCTCCTTCTATTCTGTTTAGTTCCAATAAAGATTCCGATAGATGGCAGAAGAGTAGTAAGAGTGGCTGAAAATGAATGGCAGCGAGGTTGTCAGGCGACCTCATCAAAAGTCAGCTAAGCAGCGCACAGTAGCCCTTGCAAGGTCGCGACCCTCTGCGACCCAGGATGGCTCGAAGGTGGCTGCGGCTTTTGATCTCCCGCCGAAACACCTCCCGACATTTTATTTCTCTTTTCTTTTCCTCCTCCTTCAAGGGTGCTATTTTCTACGTCTGGATGATTAGCTGGATAATAAGAGAAAACTGGCTATCAAGCGCTGTTTCTCCGAATTGTATGGCTGCTTTTGGGGGACTGTTCCTATAGTATTATTTCGATTATTTTGAGGACGACATGAGATAATTAATTCAGACTTTTTTGTTCTATAATAGGTGGAAAAAAGTGTGAACATTCACTTTTAAGGGTGCTTTTTTTCCTTAACCTTTTTTGAGACAAAAAATTTTAAAAAAAAACAAGGTCACAGTTTGGGTTTGAGTGCCTGATAGTGGTCTCTCACCCCCGGGCCGCCAAAGGAGAGAAAAATTACTTCCATTTTATTTACTGCTGTGTATTTCTCTCGAGTTTGTACGACTTTACTTGGGCGAGAGGTTAACCCGGATGTGAGAGACGTCATCTTAAATCAGCACCAATACGGAGCATATAATTGTACTTTATTTTGAAAGCATGTTTAAATTTAATTAAATTAAAATTATTAAATCAAAACAATCTAAAATGTAAGCAACACCCCAAATAACGGACCGCTGTAAAATTATCAATCCTTGACCAGTCCGCTGCGATAAAAAAAAGTTAGGGAACACTACCTTTTAGGGGTTGATTATCGCCTTAGCAGAAGCTTTTTCGCAGGGTCCTCTAGAGCCACGGGGGGGGGGAAAGCCCCGGAAGAAAAATCAAGGAAAAAATGCACCAGGAAAAAAAAAAACATGGAAGAAAAACACCAAAAAAGCACCTCGTAAAATATTATATTAATTTAACGACTGATTCGATTTGAACCATTGAACCCGAACGTAGTAAAATTAAAAATTATTCAAACATAATTAGATATTTAAAAAAAATAATTAAAATACAAAAGTTTAGGTTGAAGTTGACTGAAAGACACTTTCAATACTTTGTACGTTTTTAATTCTAAAAGGTACCAATTATACAATGAACTAGAGGATAAGCCCCTTGTTCGCTACCGCTCACCAACCCCGTTGATTGCGTCCCAATAATCGTTGTTTCTTTTGCAAAGGACAGTTTGTTCTACTAAAGTTGAAATTATTCACTTATATATAATTACGCTTGTGCCCCACGTTTAAACATTTCTCTTAATACATTAAGATCTATAAGAGAACATAAACAATTTTGCTGAATAATAATTTTTATAATAACAATTAAAATTAAAGTTTTATTGTTAAAATGAAGTTGCTGATTTCACAACCGTAATTTAATATTTTCGCTTACAAACAGGCTGATATATTAAATAAAATGTGTTCATAAAGTTGATCGTTAAGTTCTTTATACTACGAAGGAATCTCTTTAACTATGTAATTTTATAATAATACAGGGTGTTTATAAAGTCCCGCACCCATTTTGATGCTTAATAACTCATAAAATAATAAAGATAGATTAAAATTAATAACATAAATGGTTAGATAGACTCAAAAAGTTTCATGACCCTTGTCAAATAACTTCCACGTGTGCCCCCTTCGTCGCACGGAGAATATCAAGTCGATAGTCAATTTCACGCCAGGTAGCGGCAAGCATGTCGGCATCCACAGAGGCTATTGCGGTTGTAATTCTGGCGTTTAGGTCATTAATGTTCGACACGATCCTCCTGTAAACATTGTCCTTTATAAATCCCCAAAGAAAAAAGTACAGCGGCATTATATCAGGTGATCTGGGTGGGCAAGGAATTGGACCTCCTCGCCCAATCCATCTTCCTGGAAAATGGTCACTCAAAGAACTACGAACTATGATACCCCAATGAGGTGGTGCACTATCTTCTTGCAAAAAGGCATGTGGCTGAAGTTCTTCTAGTTGTGGAAATACGAAGTTTTCCAACATGTCTAAGTATACGACTGATGAGACCGTCTTTTCTGTAAAAAAGAAAGGCCCAATGACTCGGTAGCACATTAGTCCACACCACACATTAACCTTTGGGGAATCCCTTTGTGTCTCATGGTTATTCATGGGACTTTTTTCTTTGGGGATTTATAAAGGACAATGTTTACAGGTGGATCGTGTCGAACATTGATGACCTAAAAGCCAGAATTACAACCGCAATAGCCTCTGTGGATGCCGACATGCTTGCCGCTACCTGGCGTGAAATTGACGGTCGACTTGATATTCTCCGTGCGACGAAGGGGGCACACGTGGAAGTTCATTGACAAGGGTCATGAAACTTTTTGAGTCTATCTAACCATTTATGTTATTAATTTTAATCTATCTTTATTATTTTATGAGTTATTAAACATCAAAATGGGTCCGGGAATTTATAAACACCCTGTATATTAATGTAATTTGCATCAAAAATAATAATTGTAAAACAGTTAATAAGTTTAGATGCCGTTTTAAATAAGTTTACCTTAAATCTAGAGTAATAAGGTAATGTCATAGAAATAACGCTGTAATAAAGAAATAACTCTTTAAATTTTAAACTCTTAATTTAGAAAACAATGAAAATCAAAAACGTAATAACTGCAGAATAGAATAAGAAAAGTAAAAACCTTTAAATTAAGGATAAAAAAAAAATATTTCAAAGGAAAACAACGCCTTTACTTACTTACCTTAATGTTAAGCTGAAGACAACCAAAGAAATGTAGATGTTAATGTGGGAAAACTGGATCCTGCCATGTGATTTCCGGCCAATAAAAACACCCAGACAACAATAGAAAACTGTGTATAGTAATATGTTTTATAGAGATAAAAGAGTTGTTTAAAATAATCTCTCTGGTAATCAGTTTTTTTGCTAAATTAAAAATAATAACGAAAATGATATAGTATTTTAATTTCATAATTTTTTTTTTTAAAAAGTAACTACTTGGGGGAATAATATTTTTTGCATAATATTAAATCACAATGCATTGTAGTTATTGAACTTTAGATCAATTTTAGAATTGCTTAAGAATTCTAATTATTTTCTTAAATAGCATGAAGTGGAAATAATTTAAATAAGTCCTTAACTTGTGTATTGATTAATTTTTAAAAAATTACCTAGTGTCATTCGAATAAATATTTAATTACATGAATTCTGACTCAAAGGCCCGAATTGAATCGGTTGTTAAATTCGTATGATGACGGGGTGCTCTTTTTCTAGCTTTTTTTCGGTACTTTTTTATGGTGCTCTTTTTTCCGTTCATCTGTATATAGATGCAAATGCATCAATCTAAGTCTCAACCATTGGGGACTTATTCAAATTTAGAGTCTGATTGGTGCAGCAACAAGACACGTGATATATTTGGTAAAAACCATACTATACGCACTGCTGTAGATTTGTGTAGTTTTTACTGAAATAAAAGTAATACAAATTTTATCTTAGTGAAAATATTGGTGATTCTTAATTAGTATTTTGTCCAAAACCCAATTAAGTATTTCTCCTAACTGGTGCCTCAAATTTGAAGTAGAGCTTAAATTTTAAACTATATGCATTGTCATGATTAAAGGAACTATTATAAATAGCGAGAAAATTTTTTTCTTGGACTTGAAATCGAACAAATAGCTTGAATATTTCAAAAATCAAAATTATTAAACTATTAAAAAACTCGACAATTTGACCGGATTTTTCTACTTTGGTGAAAATCATGATACACAACTAATAATTATCAATTTTTGCATTTTTTAATGAGTGCAAAAAATGCTGAGTTCGCGTAACTTTTCATATACACTCATGTCCATAAATTAAGGATAATTCAGAATCACACGGAAATCAAACTCTAAAATTAAAATTTCACCTGTAGAATTATCACACACATCCTTAAGAAGAATATTCAAATTACAGGAAATCACTAGATGACGCTGGTAGTACGTCACAATGACGAGAGTGTAAGAGAGGAGTAAGGAATGGTGGTAAAAAAATAAAATTGTTCACAAGCGCTTTAAAAGCCTTTCAGTGCAATAACCGCATAGTTATGGCACAAAGGAAGCATTTGGATGATTTTTTACGTGGCAGAATCATCGGACGACTGGAATGTGGACGTACCCAGCTGGAAGTATCCGAGGAACTTGGAATCACCCAGAGTGTCATCTCCAGGCTTTGGCAACAATTCCAAGATGATGGTAATGTGAGTAGACGTTACAGCACAGGTCGCCCCCGAGTTACAACGCCGAATGAAGACCGGTATTTGGCAGTTACTGCCAAAAGAAACAGACGGAGCACAGCATCAGACCTGTCTCGTCAGCTCTCTTCACGTACCGGTACGACAGTTTCAAGGCAGACCGTGTCCAGACGCTTAGGGCACATTGGTTTATATGCTCGTAGGCCTGTCAGATGTGTTCCACTTACCGCAACTCTCTGTCGCTTGCGATTAGCCTGAAGTAGAGAGCATGCATTGTGGACACCGCAACAGTGGTCATGTGTGATGTTTTCCGACGAGTCCAGGTTTAATTTGCAGTCTGATTCTCGCCGGACTTTCATATGGAGAGCGCCGGGTACCCGTTACCACCAAGACAACACCATTGAACGACACCGTTACGGTGGTGCAGGATGGCTTGTTGGGGGAGGAATTATTCTTGGTTCCAGAACTGACCTGCATGTTCAGAGTGTAACGATTACGGGCCACATCTATAGGGATGTCATTCTGGAACAACATGTACGTTTGTTTCGGGGCGCCATGGGTGCTGAATTTCTGTTTATGGACGACAACGCCCGTCCTCACCGTGCAAACATTGTAGACGAATGCCTTCAATCGGAGGATATCACCCGTATGGATTGGCCAGCATACTCACCGGACTTGAATCCAATAGAGCATGTGTGGGATATGCTTGACCGACGAAATGCAGCCCGTCAACCCCCTCCAACCTCTCTATCGAACTTTCGGAGGGCATTGCTTGATGAGTGGTGTAATATTCCCCAAGATCAGATTGATAATTTGATACTCAGCATGCCTAGGCGTTGTACGGCCTGTATTGCATCGTCCGGGAGACATACTCCGTATTAACCATCATACTAACCATGTTATACTGTTTTTTGTAAATAGGTTCTTTTTTGAAATTTGCTCCAGGGAGTAAAAATCGCAATTTTTATTAATTATGTCAAACATATAGCATCTTTTTTGCTCTTTACCTTTTGTTTAATACACAAACTTTACAAATAAGTCAAATTTGTTTGGCTTCTGTCTCTTTCTGTGCCTGAACTTCATTATCCTTAATTTATGGACATGAGTGTATGTACCTATTAAAAATTGAGGTCGAAAATGCTTTTCATTTTCTCAAATACAGCGTTGTGATATTTTGCACCTTTTTTCATTGTTAGCATTGATTACGCTGGCTGGAAAGGGACATGAATATAATTGGTACATGCTCATAACACTCTTAAAAATCTAGCATATTATCCGTTAAAAAACATGACTGTACATGATGAAAACATTCATGTAATGACTGAACTTTCGAAGATGAGCCTTGAATTAAATCGTTGTCACTAAAGAAGACCGAAATTGGTGATTGTCGACCTACACCGATGAATGTCAGCATGGTTCTTTAGTAAATGTCTATCTGATTTAATATTAATTTATTTGACGATTTTTAAATATCAATTCGATATTTTATCATTCAATTAGAATACATTATCAGTGTTGGGAATACTGTGTAAGTGTGTGGATAATTATTGGTACTCTCTTCTCTCATGTTTTCTTAAGATCAAAAATTTTTGCCCGGTATTGTTTTTTTCTTTTAAAGTTAAAAGCCACTGTCCGGTATTCCTTACACTAATGTTTTTTTTAAAGTGCCATAGTTCGATATATACTTGTCCGGTATTCCCTACACAGATGTTTTTTTTTAAAGTTAAGGGCTACTGCCCGGTATACATTTCCACCACAAAATTTAGCCGTCAGAAGGAAAATATAAATTATTCTTTTCATCTTACTTATATGATTTTCACAAATAAACCAGGAATGAAAATTTACTCTACTAGGCAAAATCTTTTGAAAAATATACAATATAGGGATAGGTGTTATTCTAGTAGCCTAATGGATTTTTTCTCCAATTAAAATTACATCAATACAAAAAAAAGAACGAAAATATATCCGCATTTTTGGAAAACTGAAATCAGCTTAGTCTAAAAATTACAATAAGCAATTTTAAAAGGGTGATTAAGTGGGACAGGATAAATTTTTCCATTTACTGGAATTTTTTCAAGCATATTTTTCACCAGTAACCAAGTAAATTTAAACAATTGAAAACCAAAAAGGAAGACCCTTCGATCTCCATAAAAGCTGATTCTGAGGGGGGGGGGAACGGCAGAAGCAAACGGATAGGAACTGTTTTTTCATAGTGTAATACTCTAATCAACTCATCTTCACTGTGTAATAACTCTCAGAGAGAATCTATTTTTCACGTTATTGAATTTCTCAAAACTTCAATACTCAAAATGCAACAGATAGCGATCCAATCGTCATTTTTTTTTTTTTTTTTTTTTTGTGAGAAAAGTAAAGAACCGTTCTTTCTTCTTGATTTTCAATTATAAAAAATTAATTTTATAAAAAATGTAAAATCAGTATTGGCCTTATTATTTAATTACATTAAATGTTAAACCTTTAATCTAAAGTTATCAAATTCTATTTAATAATTTAGGTAAAATTTTTATTTCTCACATTTTCTGTAGTAGAATGACGAGGATGATAGTGTGATGATAGTTATGAAAAAAAAAAGTTTAATTAAGCAAACACCAAAAATTAACCAAAATAACAAGACCTTCCAACATGCTATTACAACCGGCTACGTTATGAACTACATAATTTTTTAGATTTAAGAGGAGGCTTTCAAAATAAAAAACTAAACATAAGCAACAACCTTTCCAACATGGAAATTATCATCCATAGAAAACTATTTTTCTACTTGCAAGAAAGATAAAATTCTTACTGCAACTCTGTGTCTGATGACTAAAGTTACAATTATTTCTTGGCCATAACATGCATCATTCATCGCCATTTGACGCTATATGACGATAAATAATAAAATAAATTTTAATAAAAGGAAATAAATTTTGCTTACACTATTTAGGGAATGATTGTTACTTGTATTAGACTACCGGTACACAGCTCCAGTAGAAAATGGAGCACCCTAGCTAATCGGAAAGGGTGTACTGTTTTGATTGACTATAAATTCTAACTGGCGACAATATGGCGATAAATGATGCATGTAATGGCCAGGAAATATTTGAAACCTTTCTCATCATACATAGAGTTGCAGTTAAAATTTCATCTTTCTAGTAGATCAGAAAGTCGTATTCTATGGATGATAATTTCCATGTTGGAAAGGTTATTGCTAATGTTTAGTTTTTTAGGTCTATAGCCTTCTTTTAAACCTAAAAAATTATGTAGTTTGTTACGTAAGCGGCTGCATAGCATATTCAAAGCTCTTGCCATTTTGGATTTCAGATTGTCGTTCATCCGTTTTATTTTTAGAGAGATAAAATTTTAACTGCAACTCTGTTGTGTCTGATGACAAAAATTTCCATTGTATGCATCATTTATCTCCATAATGTCGCTGATGAGAACTTATCATCAATCAAAATTTCGTACCCATTCCGACTAGCTAGAGTGCTCAAATTTCAACGGGCGCTGTGCTCATGTAGTCTAATGCAGGTAACAAAATTTTCCTGAATGGTAGAAGCAAAATTTATCGCTTTTTTTTCAATCCCTTTCAGACAAAATCAAGAAATAGAAGGTAAAATAAAAATATGATAAATTTAGTAAAATAAAAAAACATGTAAGAGCTACCCTTTCAACACTAGAAAGACTGAAACTTAGTATATACCTATATTGCCCAAAAGCAGTCAAAATGACTGGATTGTAAAAGAATAAATAATGTGTAAAGAAATTTGTTTAAATTAATTTTTAAATATTCTTTATATTATTTACAATTGCATAACAAGTTATTAGTAAATGTTAACAATAAAAAAAATTATATGTTGTACAAAATTCTACGAAATTGTGTCATTATATACATCATTGTTTTTCTAATTGAAATTAAAAGCAGTCAAAATGACTTCCTCGGGCAATCTAGTGTTAAGTAGAATACCTCTAGTACGTTTCGCTAATAGTACTATAAGGAAAAGTAATTACTTATTTTCGTCATCCTAAAATGAAAAACGTTGAAACGTTTTCGGAATTAACTTTAATCAGCACCCTAAAAATATTTGTTAAAAATGTTTTTGAAATTATATTGGAGTACACAAAAGGAATAAGAAATACTACTACGAACGAATTACGTCATGTTGTGGCAACAATTGAAAGCCAAAATTTGACAATCAACTATTTTAGCATAAAACAAATGGTGAGTGGTATTAAATGACCCTTCCTTCTCCTCTCCTCCACGCAATCCGCCTAAAAAAACAATACTTATTATAGTCCCATTACACTAAATCTCAATTGTTTGTGATTTCGAAAGTTTTTCCTCCCATTTGCTACTCCCCTGGGAAACCTGTTTTTCAAGAGAAGTTATCTGAAGATAGAATCGTGTGTTTAGAGACACAGAGGGAGTTGTTAAAAAGGAGGAGCTCCGGATTTCATAATAAAGGCAGATGTGCAAGTTGCAGGTCACAAACTCTGTGGTCTCTCGGTGAATAAAAAAATAAATTATATTGTGACTCCCTTGCGTATTTTTACATCAACATCGTGACAGTTGAAGCGCATTGCGCATGCTCGGCTACATGCAATGATGCGAAACGAATGCAATAACAACTATTAGAAGAAGAAGGCCGTTCGTAAATTGTTATTTTTTGGGGGAAATGTTTTCGGAATACGAACGGTGAAATTGTATTGACGAATAGTTTAGCAACGCGCTAGATTTTATTAGTTTGATTTTTGCTTTCCGTACAAACTTGTTATAGAAATCAGCGAGGAGCTAAAACTTTTCGATGATTATTTAGAATATTTGGACTTGAAACAGAGGTAATTATAATTTTTTGACTATATCAGAAGTGTTGCGTGGATGAAGGTTCTAAGTGATATAATAGTGAATTCGAATAATCTAGTTTGAAAGTTTATACAATGCAGTAGGGAATAAAAATTGTATCTTATAATATTTGGATATGATATCAAGAGCTGGGTGGATGAAGGTTCTAAATCAGGGATTGCCAACTGGCTGCCAGCGGGCCGCGTCCGGCCCACGAAGCCTTTTTTTGTGACCGGCGAACTAAAATATATTAGTTGCCATTTTTTGTGGATGGTTTTGTAAAAAATTTATGTGAGTTTTAAATAAATTTAAGTCATAATTATATCTTGATAATTCGATGTCTGTTGCACATTAATGTTTAATACAAAGGTGCACATTAAAGTTATTGCAGCCAGAATTTTTTAATATGCATTTAAATATTTTTAAAAATCTACATCTTATTTTAATTTGCAATTCAATATTTTCGTTTTGTACAGTTTGATAAAAATCTGACAGTAATATTTAATGTGCCTTACGACATAATCCTTTATAAAATGTTGTTAAAGTTGTGGCCCGCCACTTGACTGGTGTTTTTAATTGTGGCCCGCGGCCTCATGTAAGTTGGCAACCCCTGCTCTAAATGATGACATTAATTTTAAAGTTTATCATTGGCAGTAAGGAATAAAAATTGTATCTTATAATACTTGAATATTATATGAAGAGCTTTGTGGATGAAGGCTCTAAATGATGACAGTTAATTGAATTCGAGTAATTTATTTTAAAGTTTATGCATTGGCAGTAAGGAATAAAAATTGTATCTTATAATACTTGGATATTATATGAAGAGCTTTGTGGATGAAGGCTCTAAATGATGACAGTTAATTGAATTCGAGAACTTTAATTTTAAAGTTTATGCATTGGCAATAGGGAATAAAAATTGTATCTTATAATAGTTGGATATTATATGAAGAGCTTTGTGGATGAAGGCTCTAAATGATGACAGTTAATTGAATTCGAGAACTTTAATTTTAAAGTTTATGCATTGGCAATAGGGAATAAAAATTGTATCTTATAATGTTTGGATATTATTTGAAGAGCTTTGTGGATGAAGGCTCTAAACGATGACAGTTAATTGAATTCGAGTAATCTAATTTTAAAGTTTGGCAATAGGAAATATAGATTGTATCTTATAATTTTTGGATAATATCGGATGAGATGGGTGGATGAAGGCACTAAATGACGTCTTAATAAATTCGAGTTAACTAGTTTTCAAATTTTATGCCTTGAAAATAGAAAATAAATATTATGCCTTGTCTTTATTTTTTCTTGGCGACCTTTTTTTTGGAGCAGTCTATAAATTCTTGACACCTATTTAAACCGTTTGCATCATAGAGATGCAGTCTAAGGTTACTGGTTGACTGTTTATTGCTAAATGCAGTTGGAACCTTCTTCCATTCTGTAAACAATGAAAGAGTATTATTTAGTACCTTCATCAAGGAGGTCTACGAAATTTAAAGAGTTTGTAAAGTAAATGAGTGTTGTGTAGTTAAATTAGACTAATATAAGATCCATGACATTTTTTTTAATATCCCTTAGAACCTTTTCCTATAAATATATCTCCATTTATAAACCTAAAAACCAACGGGAAATTTCATCATAATTAGAAAAATAGGATTAATATTGTTCCTTCCATTTCCTTGTTGATTTCTAAAAACTACAAGTACTATGTTCAAAGTTGTTTAGAAAGACTATATCCATTGTGAGAAAACGTTACGTTGCCAACTGAATTATTAGTTAAGATTTTAAACAGATGCTTTAAATGAACATTTTAATATCACAAATAGTTACGAACGATTAAAGTTATTTCTTTGGTTGTAGTTATTCCTGGTTGATTTTGGTGAAAGCTTGTGAGAAATAGGTGGAAAGTTATGGAATACAAGATCGTGGCCCCTATTAATAAACATATCCTTAAATCCCTATGAAACCCATGTATCAGTATAGATGTTTTTACTCAGTTTATTGCTTGCTTCGATATTTAAATAAAGTGATTCTGTACTGCCAAATAATGAAGCTAGTCTCCTTTTTATTGATCAGTTCAGAGGCGTGATATTCTTATTAATTTCTATTATTCGAAAGACAACAGGATTTTATTTGTCTCTGAATTATTTTCTTTCCATTTTGCTATTGATCTTTTCTCTTAAATGTTTTATCATAACCAATTGCTTCCTAAATCTGTTCTAAATGCTAAATATTTTATCATTATCAATTTTGAACCTTCAGAAAAGTACTAATTGCTATTAGAATATAAATTTAAAAAAATAAATTTCACATTTCAAACAATTTTCGAGCAAATCTTAGCATTTTGAAAAATTTTCAGATTAGAGGAAAAAACATCATTCTGTAAGTTTTTATATGCAAAACTGAACATTTAACACATAAAATTAAATTAAATGATTGCTAAGAAGTGATTATATTTAAACATTGAGAGAAATGCTAGGAAATGTGGACACTCAAGAAAATTTGTAAAATCTTCCTATATATAACCAACAGCAATGGCATAATTAAAGAATTTAAAGATCTCATTACACCTACAAATAACCGACTTTTTTTGGCAGTATTTCTGACCATTCTGTTCTTCCACAGTTTCATTAAAACGCCTCTCTTTCCTGCCTAAATTAGGAAGCTTTGATTAAAATCTCTTTCAACTTTATCTATTTTCAATTACGTCAAGCATTTTCATATATTTTTTTTTTTTAACGTAAATTACGAAGAACAAATTCTATCCATCTCGTTTGCACTTTCTGCCTACCAAACACAACAATATGATTCTCTTCCATGCCAAACGATTTTTTTTTCCTCTTCTCTCAAGAATGCCAAGAATGAAAAAATTAAAACGAAGCAAATATTTTCCTTTTGTAATAACGATCTGCATCCAACACAGATGCAGATCTTCGCAGCCAGTCATCGACCGACTCTTGGCTAGGATACAGATCTGGCTGCGCGTCTTTTAAAAGCTGGGCCAGAATAAAAAGCGCTAAGAAGAGAGAGCCGGATAGTTTTTAAGTTTTATGGCGGCTTCTGCCAAATCAGCGCAACCAAAGCTACCTCAATACAAAATCGATGTCAGATCCTTTTCTCTTTTTCCGCTTAACTTGGGGGGAGTGTTTATGGTATTAACTGCATCTCTCTTTCAGAGCTTTTGGTATGAGTCATTTTTGGTGGGGTGCCTTAGTTTTTGTTCTTTCTCTATTTATTTAAACGGAACCGTTATTCAGGGAGTGAGGCAGAGCTTTTGAGCTTTTATGGCAAATATCTTCAGGGATTTTATATGTTAACTGAAACACTGAATTTGTTTGGTGGTTGTTTAATAGAAAAAAATTATTGTACGTCTATTTAAACGTGTATTTTTTGCTGCTACAAAAGAAAACTAATATCGTAAATGATATTTTGGTTGATGTAATACAGTTTTGTACATTTAATAAATGTGGTAAAAATTTTTGATATTAGAATCATTTAGCACGTTCACGTACCATCCTACACGCATGTTTTGTGCATGAGTTGATAAATCTCTCTATTAAGAGGGGATATTATATTGAAAAATACAAATAAATAAATTGATTTTAACTTTATTATAATTTAGGAATGATTATAATAATTATTAATTATATTACTCATTTTTGTCATTAATTTATTTAAAAAATACTTTTTATAATTAATTCGTCAGTAGATATGTTTGAGAGCAAACGGACCACGTACAAAGAAAAATGCATCGTTTCGACAACTTTAAAATTTTAACCAATCAGCATTTTTCCTTTTTTGATTCATTTATTTAAACACTCATAAGTGTGAAAATAATGAATGTAATTTCAGTTGCTCATATGATTCGTTCTTATAAGGGCTATGCCTTTCATTTACTGAATGATCAATCCTGGTTTTTGAAACACTTTTCGTTCGGTATACTGCTTACATGTTTGAACAAATGGGTTTAAGAAATTCTGGTATTATTGGATTTCGGATATTTTACCACAAGTAAATAATGATGCCACAAATATAAGTAATGATAGTGTTATTTTTCTTATCTTTTTAGAATTTAGTTGCCCCCTGTTTTGCAACAGAGATAAGGTAGAGCAGTACTTAGTTTTAAAAATGATTTCCTTCCATGAACATGAAAGTGGAGCCACGCTAAATAGATGAAGTTTGACCAATATCTGCTTCATATACATTAGAAAGTATAAAAGTGAGTTTCAAATCAGGTGCTTCAGAATGCATAAAAACACCAGGAATCTGCCTATGAACTATCTTTTCCCACTGAACATAATCCCATTTGACGATGCGCAAAAGTAAATACATATTCTATGACATTTTTATAGCCGACCATTACATGTTCTTTCATTCGGAAGTTAAGGTTTTTTCAGCATGTAACATGTTCTTTCAAGGGGTTCGTAAATTCATAGTTAGAATTCGAAGATTATTTATGCAAAACTCTTAACTTCAAAACACTAGCTGAGAACTTTCCAGTAACGTGACAACTAGACAGACGCTATGTCGTGATTGGGTATCCTGTAATGTAATTACTGTCAAGCTGTCTTAATCAAATGGCTTAGTAGAAAAACATGGTAAATGTCCTTTTCAAAACACTTTGATTGCGTGTTATGAGAACATATTATGATCGACACTAAGTGCTTGTCGAATATTAATTTATTCTGTTATGATTTTAAATAAGGCTTTGTCAACTGGTTTATGTTATCGAAATAATACTGTTTAGCGAATAACTCCTTATTTTTATAATTTTTGTGAGTTTCCAACAGTTATTTATGACTGTCAGGTTAAGTTATGTCCAGCTATTTTTATACTTTTCGTGAGTTTCTAGAATTTATTAATGGCTGTTAGGTTAATGGCTCTAGAATTTATTAATGGTTTTGCCCATCTTTAGCCAGCATCCAACCTTGCTAATTATGAAAATGGTGCGAAATGTCCTTAAGAAGCCAAACCGGTTTTGTGAAATGTGTTTGTGATCTGTTTTTATTTCCGCAGTTATTTCCCCACAGTATTACTTGAGTCCGTAGCAAAGCTTGAGAATTATTGATTGATTTCAGTAATTTTCATCTAGAGGGAATAACCTCGCTAAAATGCTAATAAGACAAAAAAATTTGAAGTTATTTTTAAATATTTACCCATTTCAAAGTTTAGATAATATTTTTTCCATCAAGATAGGTTAGAAAGTTATAAATATTTTAAGTTTAAGGCATTCGAAATGGGCATTTTTCTTTTCATTGGCGAAAGTGGTTCAATAAACCCTCTTTTATTAATTCTTCCTACAATCGTCTCAATATTTACAGTGACTTCTGTGGAATGTGTAAAGTATTTCATTTAATTTAACTGGTGTTACTTATAACTGTATCTTTAATGTTCCGAATCTCTTGCCTAAAAATATAAATAATCGTAATCACAATTTCTTATTGTTTTCTTTGCAAAAAAAATTAAATAAAAAATTATACGTTTTAAATTATACGTTGTCCCTATTAAAACAAAATACATATTTTAATTCCGATGTGCTTTTTTTTTGGGGGGGGGGATTCATTTCCATGGTTAAGAGAAAAATTGGACATTGATGTTGGGGTGGACACTGTCCACAGGCAATAAGCAACCTTCTCGATCCTGAAAAGATAATCAATACAAAATAATGATAATAATAATTAGATGAAAAAAACATTGGAGTCATGCATACTTATAAAATAGAAAATCATATTTTAAATTCATTTTTATGGTACTTTACGCTAAAATTATACCAAGGAAAAATTTAATTATTTCAAAACAACAAAGTATGCCTAATTTTTCCTAAATTTAAAAAATTATATCTAATTTTGCATTACTTTAAACTTTCCAATTACTAAAATCCTATTTTGTTCATCATAAAACATATTATTAAGCTGAAGATTTATCCGATTAAAAGTTAAGTTTTATAAGAAGGCTTAGTCGTCAATCAAAATTCCGACAACTTTAAGCCTAGCTAGAACATTGAAATTTTAACTGAAGTTCTGTGCTGGATGACATTAAAAGTTGCAGTCATTTTCTGGTCACTACGGACGAATATTATTGACATATTTTCGAAAAATAAATAAATAAGAACACATCGATGTGCACGTTTTTCACTTGTTCCGACTGAGTGATCAAATTTCATCTGGAGTTCTATGTCTGATATGAATACAAGTTTCACTCGTTTCCTGACAGCCAAAAACTGAATTTTTTGTCATATTATCGCCAAATAAAAAAGTTGTCTCCAATCGTCTGCTTGGAAAACGACTTTAAAATTTATTTTATTGTTTACTTTTTCATTTTTAATTACATTTTTTTTTTTAAAAAGGTGACTGAAGTAAATAAATAATAGTTTCTTTATTTTTTAATTGGCATTTTATAGTTAATCGGAGTTTATGTTTTCATATTAAAATACTATTAAATAATATGCAAATTTTCTTTATTTCAGGCGAAATCTCTAAACAAGAATACCTCTCGCTATGGTTTCAATGATATCCAGAGGTGAGTTAAGCTTTCATTTAACGTAATTGGAAAAACGAATGGGAACGAAAAATGGAAAAATAAAGGCGAGAAACAAAACTAGTAAAGAAGCTAGAAAAAACTTTTTCTAGTTTTATTTCAGACCTTTATTTTTCTATACTTTGTTGGCAACGTTTCGTTTTATAGTTCAAATCACTTTTGTTGCTTCTCTTTCACGTTTGGCAAGTCTTGGAAATGGGCGCCTGTTTTGAGTACTTGAAGCATGTCAACTGTTAGTTCCTATTTGTATATTTTTAAAGAGAATGAAGCTTTTAAACGGAAAACATCTTAAGTTCCAGTTTCTTAGGATTATTTATGTTACTATAATTATTACTAATCATAATATTTATATTAATTATTATTTATCATTTTTTTTTTTCAAATTTGACAATAGAAACAAGGGTTGGACGTTAAACATTATCATGAAGTATAACTTTTACTATTTAATACATTTAAAAAATTTCACTACTGCGAAAAAAATGGATGTACGAATTTCTATCTTATCCTAAAAAATAATTTTATTCATAACCACGAGGAAAAAAGAAATTTAAATTATTTTTTTTTAAATTTTCCTACTAAATTAACATTTAATAACCATTCAACAACGTGTTGACAGAATTCCTAAATTGGATTGATTTATGTACAAAAATTTTATTCTATTGGCGATTTTCAAAGGAAACTACTACGCCAAATAATCGTTTTCTCTGATCTAACCTATGATTTGATATTCAACCAGCCCTAACATTTCTTTCTCTCCTTATTTTTTTTATTCAGCTTGATAATAGGTTCTTAGGTTTTCCTGGAAATTTTAGATTGATTGCCTAGAAAAACAAACGCTAATAGGTTTGAAATATTCAGAATGGGCGTGGTAATTAGGGTCTGACGTGGAATAAAAAATTCACCTTCGTTTGGAATTCTTATATTTCGTGAAATTCTATATCCGTTAAATAAGAGAGATTAGGAATGAGAATAGAAAAATTTGGCGAGTTTTTATTTATTTATTTTAATGGTAGTTGTGAATATTAACGGGTTTTCTCTTTCATTCATGGTGAAACTTTTTTTTTTTCAGGTTGTTAATTCAGTTTCATTGGCATACATTATAAAATACAGATTATAAAGTGCACTTATTGCGTTTATCATTTTACTAAAACTTACTTCATTTTTTAAAAAGCTTTCATTTCCGGCTTGCTACTTGCAAAATTCGTCACACTATTTAATCACGAATACCGATTATTTTATTATACGAATATTTCAGAAAGACTAATCGACTAAGAATTTTTCCTCAGACGCCATATTGTATAATAATGCAATAAATGCCCGTTTGAACCATTAATATACTGTAAAAAATAACTGTTAATTCTACAGAAGAAAAACATATTTTTCTACATAAAAAAAACTGTTTGAAGAAAAATACAGATTTGTTTGCTGTTTTTATCCATTATTCGATCAGTGTAAAAAATGCTCGCTCGTTCTTACAAACTTTTTCTGTTTATTTGACGAAAACGCCGTTTTTCGAATTCTGTCGCCAAGGGAAATAAAAAAAGCCATAGTTTAAGTGCCTTACACTTGAAGCAATGCGATGATTTTAAATTATGTATGTAATCTTGCCGTGAAGAATTATCTGGGCTTTAGAACAGACAAATAACTGAAATTTTTAAAAGTTATTAAAAATCGTCGATTTGGCGACATTTTCCCACTTAGATAAAAATGATTTTTATGAGCCCAGGTAATGCAGCATTGAACTAATTTTTTAAATATTAAAAAATTAGACCACAGATGCATTTCATTTTTACAAAACTTTGGCNATCAAAATCACTGCCTTATTCTCAGCTTTTGCAAATTTTTATGAGCCCAGGTAATGCAGCATTGAACTAAGTTTTTAAATATTAAAAAATTAGACCACAGATACATTTCATTTTTACAAAACTGTGGCTTTTCTCCATATTGATGTCTTGCGCCATTTTCAAAATAAGCGTAGGCAACTGACAGAACGATTTTTATCTGGTTTTCATGGTTTTAACAGATTAAAACTGACGGTTCAGATTCTAGTTTTTGCCATGCATTTTTGCTTACCGTAAAATCACTTTACGTTTTTTAAAATCATTTTACGATTTTTTTTCTTTGCTTGTTCTTATTTTTCAGCAATTATATTATGGTTTTGAACATCGTATAAATAAAACTGCGATTCGATTTTATTATCAAATTGATACTCTACCTGATTATTATATTTACTTAGATATAATTCTTTGGTAAGTTAAATTGCCAGACATTTTTATACGAGTGGGCTGCTATAATTTGATCCGTGTTTAATTTAAATATTATTTTAATAAGTAAAATTTTTAAGATAAAAACAGTTTAAGATTTTTCTTCATATCGAGACGCTAGAGCTGCGGTAACTCAGAAGAAAAAGCTCTTTTCTACCAACAATAAGACACAAACCAGCGTCGACTGAGTGCTCGAATGCTGATGTAGTTGTTTTACAAAATTTTGTTAAGTAAATTAAGTAAATTTTCTTAAAGTAACAGAATTTGTTTGCTAAAATAAAGTAGTTAGCTTGCTTAAAAAACAGTATCTGTTTGAAAAAGAGGCATCTGTTTTTAAATAGCAGTATTTTTCTGGGAAAAAAAACAAAAACGGTTTTATACAGGCACACTAGCTGGCAGTTTCTTTCGGTAAATTTAATAGATTATTTTTTAGAGCGTAGAAAAGTGTTAAAATCTTGTTATATCATAACAAGAAGTACAAAACAAAAAAGTTTTTGAATATCGATTATCGATTTATTATTTTCTAATAAAAGTCTATTTTAATTTGCGCTAGGATAGAAGACCCACATTTGCAGATAAACTTCAGTCTGGTAAAAACTTTTTGAGAAGTCTAAGACCCACCTCGGACTGTCGAGCTCCTGAAAAAGAAGAAGGGTAGAATGTTACTTCAGCAAATTAAGCAAAACTGAATTAATCGCTTAAAGATATAATTCAAAAAACGTAACAAAAATATAATATAAGTGATAAAACAAATGAAAAGTTTTAAAACTTGCGATTTCCAAGTCGATTTTCAAATTGGTGAAAATAATTCTGTTTTTGTCAGACAGAAAACGTAGAACGTATTACTATCGAAAGAATCTAGGGGGAATAGCAATGGAAGTTTTTTACGAAAGTGGTGCACTCTACGTTTTTCGTCTTTGTTCTGACAAAAAACAGAACATTTTCTGCTTTTAGTCAATTTGAAAACCGTGGTTTTTAAAATTAGCTGCACTCGGAAAGGGGATGAAAATACAGTTGATGCTAAAATTTGACGATGCATTTTGCTTGTAGCGCTCAGAAAAAAAAGAAGAGAAAATAAAGGTAACTTGTATTGTCATATGACACAGTGCTCCAGTTGAAACTATTTAAACTAACAATTCAAAAAGTAGTCGTAATTTCGATTGATAACAAATGCTGTCTAACGATAATATAGCGATAGATTTTAAGTGTAGCAATAGATTTTGCGTGGAGAAACTATTGAAGCTTGTATTGTGTACATATACAGACACAAAACTACAATTAAAATTTGATTTCTTTAGCTAGTCGGAAAGTATTCAAAACTACTATGGACGATAATTTTTATTTCGCTATAAAATGGTGATAATTTTGCATAAGATATATACCAAGCGATATAATTTTCTAGTCCAAAATTTCAAATTTTTAGTTAGTACCTGAATCGACGAAATTTCGATTACGAGATTTCATAGTTCAGACACGAAAACAATAAAAACGTAATAAAAAAATACTACAACTTGTAACAATTTTTAGCATTCTCATCAAGTTTAATGAAAATTCAAGGCAAAAGTCTGACTGAATGTTTTTAAATAACAATTGTTCCCTTCAACTACATTGTAAGTACGTTTTAAGGGCTGAATTAGGAAGAAAAATATTAAAAATGTAATTAATTAGCGAAATGCATACAAGATATTTAATTAAACAACGTGTAAATTCAGAAATATTGGTTGAAGAAAATTTAAATATTCTACAAAGGGATTATTTTTCAGGATACGTCACTATTTCCTTTAAAAAAGACGTCTATATTTATAAAACGTCTGTTATCTGCCGAAATCCGATAAACAACTACTCGTTCAACTTCTGCATAATGACTAACGTTGTTTTAAAAGAATCTTACAAAAGTAATTATTTTCCCCTGTATCTGATAAACCAATGATTGCTTTGAGTTGCGTTTAAGATTCTCCATATATGATGTAACTAATTATCGAAAAACAAATTGCTTGGAAAAACCTGAGTTAAACAAGGATAAGTATTATATTACATTTGTAATCAAGTATATTTATTTTTTACAAAGTGTTGTTTCATCGTGGTATTCTTTAATAACCCAAATTTTTTTTTCCAACTGATGATAAGGCAATAAAAGAAAAAAAATGTTCTATGCCCGATTTATTCAGGGTGATTATAAAGAAAATTTGCCTACGCATGATACAACTTTCCTATGTATGCCGGCATACCGTTTGAAAAAAAAAAAAAAAGAGGAACACTATAGTATAAGGGAAACATATGGTATTAGAAATAGTGTAACCAGTTAAAATAAACCAGTGGTTCCCAATTTTTATCTGCCATGGATCCTTCAATGATCGTCTTTTGGCTGAACCCCAAAACTTAATAAATAAATTTATAAATAAATTAAAATATTTAATGATTTAAATTATATTAATTATTTCAAAAATATTTAATGAATGAATAAAGAGCCGTGGTGGCTCATAGGATAGAGATTTGCCTTACAATGAGATGAACAGGGTTCAAGTTCCAGTTATGGCTGGTCGATACGAATTCCGCACCCGGTTCGCTCTGACCACAATGCTGACGTTAAATATCCTCAGTGGTAGACGGATCATGGGTTAGAGTCCCCTTGCCGTGAGGCTAACAGTGGGAGGTTTTCGTTCTCCTCTACATGTAACGCAAATGCGGGTTATTTCAGTTAAAAAGACCTCCACAAAGGCAAATTTCTCCCAATACTGGATGCAGGATTTCCCTTATCTTCTGGATTGGGTTCAAAATTATAAAGCTACGGAGTTGAAAATTGGTAGTTGTAAACCCTAAATTGGGTCGGCTGTTCAACGATGGTAATAAAATAAAATAATGTAAAACGAATGAATAAAAAATTTAGTTTTCACATTGTATCTTTTATCAAATCTATTGCGTGAGACAATTAAATTTACAGATCTGGAGCGGAATATAGTCTTCTTGTTTAATTTTAGTTTTTGTATAAACTAAATCTACACTAGCTTAAATTTGATTTTCTTTGAAATAAAGATGAAAATTAAAGAATAATTAAAGAATAAAGATGAAAAATAAAGATGACTATTCCAAAGCTATTTTATTAAGTTGAACCCAGTTTATTACACATCAGTTTTCCTCCGATTCTAAAAATTGCTAAACATGTGATTAAATTTGTTACTTCCATTTTCCTAGGCTCCAGAATGGAAAATCTGTGATCTTTTCGTTTTGTGACTTAAAAAAAAGTTTACTGTTAACCGCGCTTACAGCCGAAACATAAATATTTGCCTCAATTTTGTTCTAAATCTAAGCAAACACCGGTTTTAAGGCCATACTTGTTCCTCGCACATACGCAAACATACTTCGCTTCGTAACAAAACAGGTTGAACCCTTACATTAACTTTGAATATCAACAAAAGTTGAGCTAAGTGCTTACAAAGAAAACGATACATTTAAGAAGCTCCATCCATCACGTGTTACGTATTCTGCAAATGCTTGAAATCCCCCCCCCACACACACACACACGGGTTTGTAGCTTTCATTGATGAACCAACAGAGAGTCAAAACGAGCATAAGAACAAAGACATTACTGAAACCACAACCACAGGGCTCGTTACGTAACAGAACAGGTCTCTTTCGTGGATTTTCGCAATCAAACTGCTTTTTTTTCATATGCGTTCCGCCTTGCTCGCTAGTGATTAGTCAAATTTTATCTTTTTCCCTCACTTAAATATTAATTTGCAACCCCTATGTGTGCAGCATTTCGATTTCATTCTTTTTATTTTTTATCAAGGATACTAAAAATCTATGCTATAATGGGTGACAATATACAAAACACTCTGTATATCTCATACAATATCGCGGTTAAAAAGGCCTAAATGAAGCGAGTTCAAAAAAATCGCGCTATATAATTTTTTAAATTTCTGGAAAAAATATTGCATTTTACTACTATTGTATTTTTGTTTTTGACGTATCAATTGTTCGATAAAACAGTTTTCAAGCCACTTACGTAAAAATGAAATTTAATTGCTCTTGCATTGTACAATCGTGATTTCAATGGTGGACATTAAGTTTTAGTAAACAACTGCACTATTTTCGTTCTTGAATTAAGCCATAGATGCTTCATCAACCTTTAAAAAATGTGTTGCAATCAAATCTAAAGATACGATAAGAAATCGGAAATTAAATATTATCGACTAGATATATATTTTTTTACATATTTGTATGCTTATATGCTAATTTAAATTATTATTTTGTTGTATTTAGCCATTTTATTAAATGTCTACACGGCTTTATGTTCTAGGATTATATCAAAGAACGCTAAGGCTATAATAATAACAATATATAGACGCTATATTTTTACTGTGAATTCTGTTTCACCTCCAATGATATTTTAAAATTAGAGAAAAAAAAAAGGAGTTCAAATAAACCTAGAGGGTAAACCATGAAATGTCAATTTTGGAAAAACGTTTAAACAATATCAAAATGCAAACGAGTTATAGCAAAATTAATCAGGATTACGTAATGATGCAATGATTTGTTCGCATTTCCATATTTTGAAAATATTTTTTTTTTCAGAGTTTGAAACTACATTTTTCATTCTAGGTTTATTTGAACTCCCTTTTTTCAAAACAATATCGAAAGAGATGAAATAGAATTCGCCATTTAAAATTTCTTCCTCGGATTAGATGCCTCTAATCCAAGTAATTATTATTATTAAAATGATATTTTTTTATTAAATTAGATTATGCTAATGAAAATACGATTTGAATGTTTCATTAATTAGATATTTTATTTATTTATTTATGTTTTTAAATTAAGCCTCAGATACCTCATCATCCTTATTAAAATATGCCACATCAAATGCAAAAATATGATAGGTACAGATATAAATTAAATATTTTTATTGACTTCAATCGCTCTTAGAAATAAAAACAACGATTTGGGCGGATTTTACATACCATACGGTTTTAAGTAAACAACAATTCTAAATAATCCAACAACTAGGAGCATCTGTGTCTTAATGTTTTTATTTTTACATTAAGCCATAGTTACTTGATCCAAATCTAAAATTTTGATAGCGATACAAAAATTTTTTTTATTAAACTTATTCAGTGGTTTTTTTAAAAAAAAAAAAATAATGCAATCCTTTCAATTCATTCCCAGGCACGAGCCTCGTTCGAAGTGCTTATTCTTCCTCGCCCCCTTAATAACCGGTGTCGTTCCTTCTTAATTAATCCGGACGCTGGTAATCAGGGAGCTTTTCTAATATCAATTACTAGCTCGCTTCTAAATGAACTATTCGGAAACAATTAAACCCCAGTAATGACTATCCCCCTCCCCCCTCCACTCGAACCGAGAGAAAAGGGCTTCGGCAGATCGATTCGGAGGCCGGCGGAAAAGGTGAAAAAGAACACAATCAAAACGAAACACCCCCCTTTTAGAAGAGACAGAGAAAAAGAAGGAAAAAGAGTAATAAAATAATAAAAAATAAATCGTGGAAGCGAATCATCTCAAGAGCAGGAGCGAGCAGTCGATAATTTCATTGATCCAATTCCAATCTGTGCACACCAGCAGCCATCTTTCTATGTTTGGAACTGGTTAGGGGCTGCGCATAAATTACTTTTCTTTTACGCAATGTTTGATCCCCTACACCTCCCTCCCTTTCACGATCGTGATATCATTCTCCGGCTGAAATTCAAATGATATTGCAGCGTTAATAGCGCATTCTTTTTTTAACGCTATTCAGTTTCCTATTTATAATTTTTTTGTTGTTGAAAATTGATAACATTTAAAATGTGTTTAAGTGATGCCACGATAAATTTTTAATGTCAATTGTGGTAATCAATTTTGTGATAAAATTTATCGTTTTGTTTAAAGATGGTTCAAAATAAATTCCGTGAAAATTTATACAATTCTACACTAAAATTAATGCAACGTTGCTCATAATTTCTATCCATATTAATTCAGGTTTAATATTAAATAAATTCTTTGATATTAACCAAGAGAGAGGTATAAATTGCTGAGTCTACGAAAATAGCGTATTCCTTTTCAAAGTATTCGTAGTTTCGGATAAATATTAGAAAAAAAAGAAAAAATAACTATGATTTTTCACACCCATACTCCTTAATACTAGCAGTTCTTTTTAGATTCTTTCGCAATATGAACTCGCTTTTAACACTTTTTTTCCAGTAGTCTCCGCTAATGATTACTTTCGCATGTTTTTCAAAAATACTATATTTTTTATTTAAAATTACATCGCGAAAGTTGATTTTATAAATATGACGGAAAATATTATTAAACAATGAATAAATGATAAAAAATATCGTTAATAACATGCTATAAATTTTATTTTATCCTATTTTATAACCGTAGTTGAGCAGATGACCCAATTTTTGTGTTCATGACAGCTAATGTTCAAATCAGTAGCCTTGAAATTTTGAACCCCATCCAGAAGACAAGGGAACTTCTGGATCAAGTATTGGGTGAAATTTTCTTTCATGGAGGACTTTTAAATGGAACTAACCCGTTGCGTTACATGGAGAAGAAAACCACGAAAATCCTACATAGTTAGCCTGCCAGTAAGGTGACTCTAACCCATTATCCGTCTATCACTGAGGGTATTTTGCATCAGCACTGTGGTCGGTGTGAGCTGGGTGCGAGATTCGAATCGACTAGCCATCGCTGAAATTCGAACCCGGGTTACTTTATAAAGGTGCAAGCGCACTATCCCCTGAGCCACCACGGGTCATATGCAATATTATGACCTATTTTTAACATTTTTAACTTTTTTTTTAATTTGCGAAATGTCTCTAAATTGTTTAATAGGAGTGTTAGCTTACTGTTAGCGCCGCCATCACAGTATCGAATGTTATTAAAATCTAAGAAATCGCAATCTAAATAAATCATTGTAACGATGATTAGTAATTAAACTTACTTTTTAGTAATTGAACTTTAAATGCTGTAACAAAATTAACATTATAACTCCAAAATTATTGTGAGTTTTGTAATAATATTTTTTTAAGAATGATTATTTAATAGGAGTTTTAAATATAATTGCTTTGTTGAAAATTATAAAAATCTATAAATACAATTGCTGATTTGAAGAATAATTAATTTCAATAGTTAAATAATTTAAAAATTTAAGTCATTTCTATAATCCTAGAAATTTCCCAAAATATTTTGAATAATTCTATATTACATTTTAAAAAACCTCTGAGCAAATTGCGTATGATTGTCAAAACAAAATTTAATTTTACTTTACTTCAAATTTTTCTATTTGTGTCTTATTAAGTTTCCTTTTTTTTTATTTTCCAAAACCCATTTTTTGAACATTCATTTTTTCAGGACTTTCCATGATAAAATCGATTACATCAAATGAAGGACTGTCGTTTGCGATCATTTTTTTTTTAATGAAATGTCTGCAAGATAAAGTATACAGATAAATTTAAAGCCCATTCATAAAAAGCATATTAATACTATAAGATTTATTGAAACGAAGAAAAATATTATTACAAGCAGCGATTTCGGTCGTTTCAAGGTTAATTTATCAATTGGTAAGTAATTTAATATAACGACTAAAGGTAGTTTATATTGTAGTTCGCGCAAATATTAAGAAAATTAAAATCTATATACCAGGAAAATAGATGGGGTAAATTGACAATGGATAGACATTTAATATTATTAGGATGTCAATATTTAACCTATATAGTAATATTGCGTTCTTAAATTCCTACATGAATATAAATTAAACTATTTTGACTTTCTTAGAGTTGATAGAAAAATCAGGAAACAATCAAAATATAAAACTGTAATATCGAGTTTCCTAATTAATGTATGTCCTACGGGTATCTCGATGACTAAATGAATAAAAAATAATTTTTTCGACTATTCCTTATCTCCTACATGAATATAAATTCAACTATTTCGACTTTCTTAGAGTTGACAAAGAAATCATAACACAAAATATACAATTACAATATTGATCGTTCTAACTAATGCAGAAAAAACGTTGAAATGTCTAAATATTGAGGACTATATGAATAAAAGATAAACTTTTTCGACTGTTAGTAAGTTCCTATATGAATGTAAACTAAACCATTATGGCTTTCTTAGAGTTGATAAATAAATCATAAAATAATCTAAACATAAAATTATAATACCTCTCTAATTAATGTATGACCAACATTTTAAGACGAAGACTATATGAATATAAATCAAACTTTTTCGATTATTCTTAAGCTCCAATATAAATGTAAACTAAACTGTTTCGACTTTCCTGAGTTCGATTGATAAATCGTAAAACAATCTAAGCATAAAATAATAATACTTCTTCTTCTACAACTCTACAGCCCTATGTGGGCCCTAACTTGTTCCACAATTCTATTCCATTAACCCCTCTGTTTTGACTTTTCCTTCCTCCTACGAATTTACTGAGTTTTCTAATTAATCCATAACTTACGTGGAAATATAAAATCTCGAAGAGTATGAATATAAATGAAACTTTTTCGACTATTCTTAGAGTTCTAAATCTAATAAAAAAATCTAATTATAAAATTACAATTTAGAGTCTTCTAATTAATGTAGGATTCACTTTGAAATGTCAAATTTCGAGAGCTATATGAATATAAATTAAACTTTTTTGAGTATTCCTAAATTCCTATATGAATGAAAATTTAACTATTTCGACTATTCTTTAACTCCTATATAAATGAAAATTGAGCTATTTCGATTTTCTCGGAGTTGATTCATAAATCATAAAAAAAATCTGGACATAAGTTTATAATATTGAGTTAAAAATAAATGTATAATCATTGTTGCAAACAATTTATCTCGCAGTTAACAATGTTTATTCCGATAACAATCTCTAACACAGATTACTATACCGTTAGAAAATGGAACTAGGCATGAATAAAAATAAATACTTTGTTTTATAGTATGTGGGAAGAAAAGTAATGATATTTCACATGGATTTTTTGTGAGATGGCCCAAATATTGTAACAGTTGTTTTTGGACTCCTGCAAGGTGATTTATGGTTACTTACGCTACTCAATAAGCTGATATAAAATGTTACCAACAGTAAACGGTTCAAGGGTCAAAATAATTGTCATTCAGCTAACCGTTACAGGTTTTCATATCCTTGTAACGAAGGTTAATTTTACTCAAAAAAATTCTTTGCGAAATTTTGTCCAGGTATTTGACTCATGAGTTACTTTGCTCTCTGAATAAGATTTAAAATTTCAATATAAAAAACCGTACCGCAGCGTTCGTTGTGAAAAGTCGGATTACTGATAACGCAGCATTTAATGGAAATATTGGAAAGGATATTTGTTCCTTGCTGTAAAACTCGTAAATTGGAAATTCTTTTAAATTTATCCGCCAATAATCTCATAGAATGATTTTTTTATGTTTCAACCATTTTTAAAACCGTTATTATAAAAGTGGCTGATAATTTGAGCTTCATTATGCGAGGCATTTCAAAAACCACGAAAAATGTACGAGTTTGTTTAATCTGCAAGTTTTTATTTATTTATTTCATTTAATTAATTTTTGTTTTACCGAAAGATATCTTATTTCATAATTCAAAACTGGGCAAAAAGCCATATTTTCATAAAATTTTTGTAAACTGATTTATAAAACTTCATTATGGTTATAGATTTCGCAAGGATTACTGCTGAAATTTTCATAATTTTAACTGCTTTAAAACCTTTATAAACTTATAAAAAATAAATAAATATAAAAACGCAGCATTATTTCTTAAAGTTTCACTTCTTTCAAATTTTATCGCTTTTTTCATACACTAAATCGAAAAATAAAATTCACAATCTTAATCCTTACACGGTTCACTGTAAAAATATTCAAAATATGATTTTAATATATTTTAGTTTTCTTTTTTTTTTGCCACGAAAATTGCTTTTAGTCCAACTCTGCGTCGTTTCGAAAGAAAAAAAATCAAGAAAAAAAAAATACGAAAAGAGCTTGGGGCGATAAAACATAAAAACGATATCAAATATCGGACCCCTCAACCCGTCCCGATATCTTACGAAATCAAGTACCCAACCCCCTTCTCCATTTGACGTGATAAACGTTATATATGCACAGCCCCCGTTGGTCTTGGCTATCGTCTTTTAAAAGCTACCGCCGTTCCATCCGCAGTGGGAAAAGAAACGTATCCTCGGCAATGAGCTTAGAAGTGAAGAGCGAGGAAAGGGAGAGGAGGGGCCACCGGTGGGGGCGCCACAGAGGGGGTATCAGGGGGTAAACGGTTCGTGTGTGGAAAGGACGATAAGAAGTGCCTCTGGTCGATTCCAATGCTGCCGCTTTTTGCACTTTTTTATTACGCGATCTAGCTGCCAGCTCGCTTGTCATCAAGTCGATCTTTGTGTGCTGAGGCTACTTTAGAATACTCGCGGCTTCTTCTTTTAAGAAATGTCCCAACAGCTGCCTCTTCTTCCGATTTGTGACTAGCCCTGGGATGATTATAGCCGAACTCGGATTCATTTGTGGTAAGTTAGATTTGATTTTAAATTTCCTTTTTTTTTTTTATTTCAATTGGTTTGGATTTGTTACGAAACGCAACTGTGGTTCCCCGGAAGTTTTAGCGTTGCCACAATGATTTCGGGTCAAAAAGTTTCGGGATTCGCGCCTTTCTCCCGTTCCTCCGTTCCATTTCGTCAACAAACTACAAATAGTTGTGACAGAATCATGTAACTGATTTTTAATATTTACAAATCTAGACGAGATAATCCGCTGTATATTAATTAATTTTGTTATTGAATAATTGAAGCAAATAATAATTTTATATTGCTTCAGGCTTATTGAAAAATTTATTATCCATATTATTGAGATAAAACATCCGAGTAATTATTTTTAAATATCTTCTTTTAAATTCTAATTTCAAAGAGTTTTACTGAATTATATGTTGATAATGTTTACGTGAAATTGAATAATTAATACAGAGAATAAAATTTTATAAAAAAGTGTTGGGTTCATAAAACTAAGAGAATATACTGCATTTTCTACTCGAGTCACTATCACCTGATAGATTTATTTTAAATTATCTTATTTTAAAATTTCATCGTGAACTAGTAAATGTTTTGCTATGTTGTTATTTATATGTATTTGTTACTTAGTTTTTCTTTTCTCGAAATATCGTGCGTTGATAACGATTAAGTGTCCTTACTTAATAATTAATTTATATTCACCTACTCCGATATTATGTACATACATTGCATTTTCAAATGATAAACAAAAGAATTTAATAATATTTTATTTCATTACTGAAGATTCACGAGTCCAAGAATCACACAATGATAAATAAATTTAATAATATTTTATTTCATTACTGAAGATTCGCGAGTCCAAGAATCACACAATGATAAAATAATATAATAATATTTTATTTCATTACTGAAGATTCACGAGTTAACGAATCACAAGAGTCCAAGAATCACACAATGATATGCTTCTTAATTTGGAAGTAAAATGTATGAATGTATTTATCAAAATAGAGTACGTTTCCTTCGAGTTTCTTAGAGGGTTTATCTTTTAATAAATTCATATTGTTTTTATTATCAGGGTATTTATATCATTTAACATTTATTTTTAATATCAATGGAAACGGCATATCAGCTTTTCATAATATGCCTGCATTATGCTTTTGAATGAAATGGCGTTTTATATCTAAATTTAAGTAATAAGTCATGTTTATGATTAAGATTCTTAATCAAATACTAGATTTTTTTTGCTATTTTTAAAGACATTTGAGATTATTAAGATCATTCAAAAATCGGTCTTCTACATACGGTATAGGAGTTAAAGTTAAGCATCGTAAACATCAAAACAGATTTGCGCATTTCCATTTTTGTTTAACTGTACTAATGAATAATGATGCTTTAAAGTTTAGGTAAATAACTTACTTAGTTTAGTTCTTTTTGGTATAAACTGATGAAATTTTAATTTAATTTTGATTGTTTAAGCAAATTTAAAAATAAGTATTTAAATAAATTTAAAAATGTCGAGATAATGCATATTCTTTTCCCCACAGATATGTTGTTAAATGACAATTAAATTTTAAACTAGATATTATTGCTAATTTTAATTTAATTTTTTTTGGTTGATTCAGTTGAATAAAAATAAAGAAACAAATAAAATCAACTAAATAAAGTTCAGTTGTTGAGTTTGTATTTAGAGAAAGCATCNTATTTATATCATTTATTTTTAATATCAATGAAAACGGCATATCAGCTTTTCTTAATATGCCTGCATTATGCTTTTGAATGAAATGGTGTTTTATATCTAAATTTAAGTTTAGTTCTTTTTGGTATAAACTGATGAAATTTTAATTTAATTTTGATTGTTTAAGCAAATTTAAAAATAAGTATTTAAACAAATTTAAAAATGTCGAGATAATGCATATTCTTTTCCTCACAGATATGTTGTTAAATGACAATTCAATTTTAAAATAGATATTATTGCTAATTTTAATTAAAATTTTTTTGGTTCATTCATTTGAATAAAAATAAAGAAACAAATAAAATCAACTAAATAAAGTTCAGTCGTTGTGTTTGTATTTAGAGAAAGCATCATGTTTCTTTTCGTTTTATATTTTAAAATTCTGAACTCTAATACATATAATTTCCTTGGGTTGATTGACTACCTAATAATTACAGGTTACTGGCATTAGTTTGGCTGACTTCGTTTTAATAGATTTAGTCGCTTCTCTTAAACAATGCAGTACAACAAAATATGTAATAATAACTATTTTATTCTTGATAATTTGCGTTAAATTTGCGGCTAACAAATTTAAAATGAAGAAAAAATTAGCAAAATAGCCATTTGAGTTTGCCCCCTGAATTTTCCTTTCATTGTTTCCTGGTTAATCTAAATCTGGTATAGTAATATTAAGTATAGAACAAATTAATTAAGGTATACCTGGAGTATACCATGAAGCTTCAAATTCTGAAAAAATACTTTCAAGAGATCTGAAAGAAAGGTAGGATTACTAGGGACTACGCAGTAGGAACTAAATCTTACATAGTTTGTTTGCATTTTGATCTTATGAAGATATTTTGATCCTTTGTCAAAATATTTTCAAAAAAAAACAAAATGCAAATAAATTATGGTAGGATTACGCAGGGAAGTAAACATGGCATACTTTGTTTACATTTAGATTTTTTTTAAAAACATTTTGATCTTTTGAAAAGATCAAAATGCAAATTATGGCTGGATTACACAGTGGGGATATAAACCTGACATAATTTTTTTGCATTTTTTTTTGTGGAAATTTTTCTACGTTTGAAACTTAATAATGAACTCTGGGTATACCTCCTGAATCCACTTTTTTCTATAATTTGACTTACTTATGGAGGCAAAAGAAAATTTGAGATGAAAAATTCTCCCTTGCTATAGCATCCCCTTAGGTGATGCTGTCGTCGCTACGTAACAGTAGAAATTATTGCCGAATTTGGTGGATAACTTAACCTATTACATGTTTTCTTTTAAAAACTGTCTCTTAAAGTCAACTCTTTTAAAAATATATCCTTAGCAGAATGAACAAAAATGTACTTGTGAATAGATGAAAATAATTTATTCATTATTATTTACACTAAGCACTTTTCAAATTGTTAGATGCAGAGTTTGGAATAAGGTATGGTGGTGATTGGGGCTGATGTCTAACTTATTTATCTACCTATACCAAATTAGCCTGTAATACTGAAACTTTTTATTAAATTGAATTCAAGTTAAGATTAATTTAAAGAAATTGGAAGGGAAAAAAAGTTTTTTGAAAATGTTTTATTTTTTCAAAACTTATTACGTTAAACATTGAAATACAATTAAATGTTTATGTTAAAAAAATCATGTATAAGCTGTAAATATTAAGTAGTAGTAAGATTTATCCAACTTTCAAATTTAAAAAAATCGAATGAAATAAATTAGAATTTTTCGCTTTCATTAAACTTGTTAAATTTTTGGCACCGCCAGAAAATTTAAAAATTATTTTGTGGATGGTTTACAGAAAATTAATTAGAAAAATCAAGCACTTGTAGAATTAATATCAATACAGTTAATCAAGCACTTAAAGCAAAAGAAAATTACCGATAAAATTAGTGAGTTGGGTGAGGTATCAAAAGGAAATAAATGTAATTTTTTCCCTCCATTTTCCGAATTTTACAATCAAAATGCTTTTTAATGATTCTAAAAGAAGATGGTAAAACATGACACTTGAAAATATAGAATAAAGTTTTGGAAAGTTACCAAAATCGATCTTAACTTCAAAAACTTACTTGTGAGGTCCTAAAGGATTCGGAGGCTTGGAAGTACGGCCTCCGTAGTAGTAATCCCAGTCTGGTCAGATTTTTGTTTTAAAATTTTAGTCTAAAACTATTAGCAGAAAATTTTAAAAAAAAATAAATAAATAAACATCGCAAAAGGACTCATGCTGCTTGAAATAATCTGGAAAAAATCTTCTTCTTCAAAAAAAAGCCATTTTGTCGGCAGAGAAAGCCTGGCAAGTCGGCAAAACAAAAACTAAGGCTGGCAAAACAAAGTCGAATAGAGAAATGCTGGATTTTTTCCCTTCCCCTCTTATGAAAAGTGAACGACGTCTTGTCATAGATTGTCCGATAGAACTGAATTGTTCAAAATTTATTGCCAGGCATTGCTTCAAAGATTATTTTCCAAGAGAAATTTCGCCACCACAAAGTATTTTGCTTGCAAGTTTAGGGATCTTACACTAATTATAAAATTTTGCAGCATTTCCATCTTGCTTTTTTTCTATCAGAAATGGCGAAAAGCTTGAATAGAAATGTCAACATTCTCTTCATTGCTCGAATCTATATCGTCTTTCAGACTGTGACAATAAGTGTGCAAAGTAACCTCCATTTTCCAATAGGTCATGATTTAGCATCACATAACTGAAAAAAATAACAAGCTAACGTAATTCACCTCTCAAGTCTATATCGTCGTTTTTAAACTCTGGTAGTTATTGACAATGCAACCTCATTTTTCCAATGGATCATGGGGTAGCATCACCCAACTAAAAAATAAAAAACAAAAGTCTATATCGTCGCTTTTATACTCTGTGACAGTTAATAAGAAGTGGGCAGAGTAACCCCATTTTTCTTTGGGATCACAGAATTACATTACCCAATTAAAAAAATTATGCGAGAATTCAAGTATAAAAATTTCACAATCCTCTCTCGAATAGTTATTACAAAACTAGGATTGATATGAATAACTTATTAGATATTGCTGCGGACAACAAATCAAAGTTATTGAGGTATTCATAATGCTTGCTTAACAATCTCTTTAGAAATAAATTGTACTTTTACTGATTAATTAACACTTAATCCTTTGACACAAAGTTTTTAATAAATATATTTTTCTTTATTTTGTAAGAATTTGGGTCAAAATAAGCAGAAAATATTATATTTATCATTTTAATAATTGATGGTTATGAAATACAGCGTGAAACACCGATGTCTTTTTTAACGTTAAAGGTAAAGTCCTCCAAAGAATAATTTCTCATATTTGCATTTATTTGTAATTATTTAAGTCTAAAAGAAACAGTTATTCTTCATTTAAATTATTTTAAAATGCGAAATCAATTATTGATAATTTTCTGAACAGGAATGGAAAAAAAAAATCATATTACTTTTTTTGGTTTTTATATTGTAGCACAAATATAATTCCGATAATCTAGCAGGTTTTTTTTAGTAACTATTAGACCGTTTTTTTTTTATAATTAAAAAGTACCAAAATATATTTTTGCATGTATAAATATGTAAAAGGAACACCGGTGTCCAGTTTGCGTCAAAGGGTTAATGAAAACACCTCTACTGACATTGAGACCCACAAGACACCGACAAGAGTTTTCTTATAGATCAGGGGTTTCCAACTTACATGAGGCCGGGGGCCACAATTAAAAACACAAATCAAATGGCGGGCCGCAACTTTATCAAAATTTTACGTAGGACTCTTTTAGGTTTGGAGGAACATTAAATATTACTGTCAGATTTTTACCAAGTTGTACAAAACAAAAATATTGAATTACAAATTAAAATAAGTAGATTTTTAAAAATATTTAATTGCATATTAAAAAATTCGGGCTACAATAACTTTAATGTGCACCTATGTATTAAACAATTAATGTGCAACAGATATCTAATTGTTAAGATATAAAACTTTAAAAAGGTTGGTATTAAAAATTACATAGTAGCACACAAAATGTTCAATGAAAAAAATTGAAGTTTGTCTACTGCAACCACCAGAGAATAAATATTTGCATTTTAAATTTGAAATTTTCAAGTGTGTGAGAAATTTTTCTGTCCAAAATGAGTGGTTTCAAAAAGTTAAATCGGAGATTCAATTTCTGATACACACATGCAAAATTATATTCACAAAATACAAAAAAAAGGAAATGAAAAAAGCAACATGCACGATTATTTTTGTATTTGAATAAATATTTTCTTGGTTGCAAAACCTAAGAAATTATTTTTTTTTGCACCGTTGGTATGATAAATTTTACAGAAACGAAAAAATTAGGTTCTTATTAACGAGAAAAGTATTTTAAACCCATAGAAATTTTTTACGAAAATTGTCCGCAAAAAAATGACAACTAATATATTTTAGTTCACGGGCCACAAAAAAGGGCTTCGCGGGCCGGATGCTCCCCTCGGGCCGCCAGTTGGAAACCACTGTTATAGAGCCCTCAAACTGCAATATGCAAAGTTACCCCGGTGGGCAAGGTAACCCCCAATTGACGGTAGTTCATTTCAGAAAATTTTAAACTATCTTCTGATATGTTTGGATACTTAGCGATCGAGCCTTTAAATGCAAATTGCTTGCATTTTAAATGCCTAGGCCTTGTGACAAAAACACATTTTGCATTTAATTCAACTTTAAGCTGTAATCTTTTGTTATGATTACCGCGTTTTGCAATTGTGATTTACCTGCATATTTTTTCCATTGAGTCCAACTACAGAAACACTTTTTACACTTTCATGTAATTTTAAAGTATAATTGATATTTTGTTACAGTCAGATGCTTTTGCAATAGAGAGTTTTAGCTATAGATTGTCTAATTCTAGTATAACAAGGACAAACATTAAATTTCAGTTAACTTTAAATTATAATAAATCTTCAAGTTTGATCAAATACTTTAAGCAAATATGATTTTACCTGTAAATTGTTTCCATTGTAAGTTCCTCGCTTTTGCAGCAAAACCACATTTACAGAAAAGTTAGGAGGGAAACTTAGCTTGCAAGCGTCATTAATATGATGCAAGATTAGTAAAAGCGTGTCTATTTAAAAATATTTTAATTCCTTAGACTGGGTCTATGTAAACACAGAACCGCTAAAATAATTTAAAACATTTTTATAAATCCTCCAGCTGAAGAAAAAAGAAAAGATTTTTAAAAATTTGTTTAGTAGATTAATTAATTTCTCTTTCAATTTTCGATTTTAATATGTCTTATTTTATTATTATATATATATATATTTTTTAATATTATTATTCTTATATTTGTTTGCTTTTAAATTGTTTCGAGTTTAGTTTTTCTTTAGAGCAATAGAAAAAAAATATTATTTTAAATTATTGTAGGCAAAAGGCCATTTATTTTATTTGTAATGATACTTCGCAAGAAAATGTCTTGATTGAAACATGGTTTTTTCCTAAATGACTTATTAAAAGTCATTCACTGTTTTTATTTAAAATATCTATAAGACATGAAAGTCTCGCAAAATATAAAGTAAATAATGAACAGCATGCTTCACATTATACATGAACCGACATTGAGTTCATATATTAAGTGCAATTCCTTACACATGAAATGTGTTTAATTTTAGGAAAGAAATTACGCAAACTTATCGAAAAACAATTTTTATAATGATGGTTTGAATTTTCAGTTTTTAATTATTCGTTTTTTTTTAAAAAAAAATTCAAATTTAAAATTTTTTAAGAATTTTGATGTGTTCCCAGAATTATCGAGTTTTGTTTATCCTATTGTCTTATAAAGTGACGCTTTTATTTTCATCCTGGTTTAAAAGGTATTTCTGCCTAATAATATATAATCTACTGTCCAAAATTTTATATTAAAAAAAAGAAATAAGACCGAGAAAAAGAAATTTAAAAATATTTAAATCTAAGATGGCGTGACTGTAAGCCTTTTAATTAATAAGGACACTTAGTAGGCCTCTTAATTACTGATAGTTGTTTTGTTTTTTTAAATTAACATAACTGAATAATTGATAGGAGTAGCACATTTATTACGTCACCATTTATTCCTTTTCATGTCTTTGAAGATGGGTTCTAACAATCAAAATGTTTATCAATTTCTGACTAACAGTTCTCAAAAGATGGGAGCACAACGCAGATCTAAACAATTAAGTTTAAATTTATTTCCCGATAAAATTTTTTAAAAGTTTATAACTCCGTATAGTGGCAGAAATTGACATAAATTATTGCAAAAGTTTTATAGTAATATCTTTAAAAAAAATTTTTGTTCGACCGAAATGGCCGATTTCTGAACCCTTATTATATTTTTGGAACTAACATTGATTTATATATATTGTTACTCTTATATTATATTGTCGTTGTCGTTTTATTATACATTGTTGTTAATATGTATATATTATAAATCATCTAGCTTATTACTTAGAATTCATTTTCAGATTTCCAAAATGTTATCTATTGTAAAGTATTTATGATAAACTCTAACTTATGTGCTTATAAATAACTGATTTTATGAATTATTGTTTATAACTACAAATAAACTCGATGAGAAATGATTAAATGAAGAAACCCATGACTTATGAGTGAAAATAGGTCCCCAGTATTGGCCGCTTTTTTCCCTTTACTACTACCCACATTTATATAAACAATGCCCTTCATTGATAATTTTTGTACGTGTGTATTTTCTGAAGCATTCTGAAGATAGTCACACAAATCTTAGGAGGGAAAATAACTTAACATTTATATTTAAAAAACTTCCCACCAAGTGAGAAAGGGGTAATCGAGAAAATCTAACGCCGAAAAAGAAAATTTTTTTTATTTTTTTTTAATAATGTCTAAATGTTTAGAAATTATTTTAAATAAGCGTATGCGACTTGTAAATAGGACGTTTATTTGATAATATCCTCAACAGATGTCAACAATAGATAAGTTATATTACTTTGTGAAAGATTTTTAAAAAAGGCATCTTAATGTTATGATTCCTGTCCAAAAAAGTAGCGTAAAAAATCTACTATTACATTAACAAAAACAGTTGAAATAGTTCCTTAAATTTGTTTATCCATTCATAAAATAATTTTCAAGCATTTAGGAATTTTTTCTTGCTCTTCTTAAGCATTAATTTTAAGATTGTCAGACTCTTATGACGTACGCAACGCTGATAGTTTTTTTTTCTCCATAAATTTATTGTTCAAGTTAATCTAATGTCCTAAATTCAGTAAAAAAAGTTAATTTAAATAGTAAAATGTTTATTTAAATAGTAAAGTAGTTTAGTAATAGTAGTTAGTTTATTTCAATAGTAAAGTATGTTGCATAAGTAGTGAATATATAGTCAGGGGTCTGTTTAGAAGAAATTTAGGTCCATTAACGGACCCTTCACAAAATATCATTTCCTAAAAACGGACCCTTCACAAAATATTTTAACTTAAAAACGGACCTTTCACAAAATAATTTTTCTTTTAATCGGACCCTTCACAAATTTGTTTATCTTCGTTCGTTATTGTGTTAATCGAATAAACCCTTCCCAAGAGGAAAAAAATAAAGATGGATGCAAACGAATTAAGTTTTGTCTTCGGCAGACGCTTCTTCCTATTTTCGCCTGTGAAAATTCTGCGTTCAGCAGTATAGGCGAAATATCAATTTAGAAGCAGCTAATTTAACTAATTTAGAAGCAGCAATTGCTGTTTATTTTTGAAAATTTTAATTTTTTTAAATTATAGTTTTACAGTGTTGAGCATAATCTTGTATCTCTTTACAATTTAAAAACTCTTTGAAAAAGTTTTTTGCAAAACGGACCCTATTTGCACAAATTCATAAAAACGGACCCTGGTTGAAAGAATGTGAGTAATTTTTTCACAATTTCACGAAAAACGGACCTTTCACAAAATGTCTGGACAGACCCCTGATAGTGTATGTAACATAGGAGTGCACAACCTGCGGCCCGCGGGCCAACGGGCCAAATGCGGCCCTTCGACTACTGAAGTGCGGCCCGCGAGAGCTTCTAAACACAATAAAAAAAATTTTTAAAAATGGCAATTTTTAATGGCACTTTTAAGTCATCAAGTTTTGACACAATCAATTTTAACAGATTCTTTAGTAAATGTACGTTTAACGCGCTTTCTTGAAGCCGAATTTATCGTAAATATAAATGATTTTTTTTAAAACAGTTATTTCCGCTTTTCTACGTGATTTTGAAAATTCCGAATTTTTATTTTGCGACGCGAGTTTCAGATCACAAATTTAAATGATCACTTTTTGTGCACTTTATTTGTGACGATTTCATCTTAAATCTAAGTGATTTTTTATCTTTTTCTTGCAATTCTTTCTTTTTTTTTTTTCAAAATTTTTTCTTGGCAGTTATTGCTATGCGTTATTGTAAACGTATTATAAAAAATTCCAATTATTCTGTTACGACATGCAAATTTTAAATCATGCATTTGACGCGCTTTATTCGTGCTGAGTTCAGCATAAATATATTTTTTCCTAATTATTTCTACACTTTTCCTCGTGATTTTGACGATCCCGTTATTTAACTATGACGTTATTAAGACGCGTGATTGTTAATCACGCAATTAAATAATCACTTTTTGATACGGCATTACGGTACAGTTTTATCGTAAATCCTAGTTATTTTTCCTTCGTTTTTATTTCCGCAACGAATATGATTTGGTCGAATGTGGTAATGAATTGTAATTTGATCAGAAACCAAATATTCGGCAAAAAAAAAGAAAAAATCTATTGAACGCCGTACACTTGGGGCCAAATAGCAAAATCTTTTAGCAATATAGCAACACTGAAACTAAAATTTCAATGCTCAGAATAATATTTCCTGGAAAAACGTATTCATAAATTAACTCTAAAAAATAAGGCCAATCAAGAACGTTTTTGAAAATGTCGAAAAGCGAAACAGAGAACATAAAAATCAATCTTAATTTTTGAAATTTTCTTTTAAAGCTGAACATCTCAGTTTTTCAATTACCAGAAAAAGCCAAGAAAAAAGAATCAAGTCAACAGAAATGCTATTAAAAATTACTGCGTTATAATGAAAACGTCTAAAAAAAGTTTTTTTTTTTATTTGAAGAAAATAAAAAGATAGAAAAAATGTTCTTAATTTTTTTTGTGAAAATCTTATGCCGAAAATCTCAATTTAAATTCTTCTCATTGCCATAATTTTAAAAGAAAAAAAATTGCTATAAAATAAATTTTATTTGTAACTTTATTTTTAAAAAAAATGCTGAGTCATAATAAAATTGCTTAAAAAAAGAAAAACTGAAAAAACACATTTTTCTTTGTTCCTGAAATAAAACTTTAATACTGAAAATCACACTTTTCTATGTTACTGGTTATTTATATTACAGTACAGGGAAAGAGTGATAATAAATTAATAGTATGAGACGTTCTGTTAAAATGCTGGGTTATAATAAAAACTGCAAAAAATGGATCCTTCTCAATTCTCAAAGTATCGAAAAAATGACAAAATTGACTTGTCTGATTATAATTTTTTTTTAAAAAAAAGTAATATCTATAAAAATTCAAAAATAAAAAAACTTAGAAAAATACATTTCTAAAAATTATTCTGCAAAATATTTGACTGATCATTCAACCAACTGAATTTTTCACAGAAGGGCCAAATACTCGTTAAATCCCTCCCTAATTTAAATGCAATGTTATTGCAACTTGAGAAATTCATAAAATGGCGGAAAACGTGAATTTTTAAACTGCTCACTGTTTGTGGTTTATATTTCAATTTTTTGTTGCTTAAGTGATCTTATTCGATAAAAAAAAGGAAAATGTTTACGATATAAAAAATCTAATAATTAATAAAATAAAATAACAAAGTACATTACAAAATAAGCATTGAATTTTATTTTGAACTATCACAGTTTTGTTTTTATTTTAGGCTTTTGTTTAAAACCTATAAATTTTCTTCAATTAAAATATTTAATTTGAATTTATATTACTTAATTACGACTAAACTTTTTCCTACTTTCATTCTGTGGGCATTGCAGTTTTTTTTAATTTATTAGAATTTAATTCTAAAATGAGTTTTCATATTGCATGATATGATAAAAAAAAAATATTTCTTTTCTTCAATGTTTATTTATTTTGATAAATCTATTGTTCATATGATAAAAATAGCAAGTTTTTTTATTTTAGAATGAATTCTAATAATGGAACACAACACTACTAAGTTATTGATATTACTAAGTTTATTGATAAAAAAATGGAACGCTAATGTTTAAATAAACATTATTACATTTGTCATTAAATACATGTCTAAATACATGTGCGGCCCTTCGTTAGCCAACCTGCTGTGCAAGTGGCCCTTCACTCAAAAAGGTTGTGCACCCCTAATGTAACATAAATATCAATAGAATTCAAAATTTAATGTTATTATTCCCATCTTATCGTTATCTTTTAAGAAGGTCCTAATACAAGTTTCAATTGTTTCCTGACTACTGTTAAAAAATTTATTGCTAAAGAGAATTTATCATTAATCAAAATTCTGACCACTGTCCGACTAACTAGTTTTGAATGCTTAGGTATCAAAGGGAACTCTGTGCTAAAATTTTGCTGTTTTAAGTGCTAAATTTAATTGTTTCATTCGGCTACAATTTATATCGCTCTTTTCTTTTAATAGTCAAATCAAACGTAAATTTATAAAAATTTCAATCATTTCTGAGTAGCTTAAGGGCTTAATTTTAAACTGAAATTATGCGCTTAATGCCAATGCGTTTTGCAATTTGTGTCCTAAATAGTTCACGTAAAAATTTCAAACAAAATTAAATCTATTCCGCTTACAATACGAGGTTTGATTTAATTTTTTTGTGTATGTCAAGTATAGTATTATATTTCGTGAAAATTCTTTCACTTAATTAATCTTACTTTTTTAAAATTCATTTAAGAGTTCCTTTAAATATATTGCGGAAAGGCCTCTGAGATGAAGCACAAGTTGAAACAAAATTTCTTTTGTAAAACGGAGTCTTAACTCATAATTTTAAAACTTAAATTTCTTCAAAGACGTGGGTTTTTTTTCTTTCTGAAAAACGTTTTTTCTCCTATTCACAAAATTATGAGATTATTTTCACAAAAAGACGGACCTTTTACAAGAAGTCTGGAATAGTTCTTGGTTGTTTAAAAAGGGATTGTGATTAAAAGGGATCATTTGAAAAGGGATGTTTATAAAAAAGAAACCTCCAATGAGTGTTTAAAAAATAAGTTTTCTTTAAAGAAATTTTATTAAAGAACTCTAAAATGCTTATTAATATACTTATACATGCGTCGAGTAAAATATATTCTTTTCAGTTAAAATAAGAAATTCAGGGAAACTAAAAGTAAGCATAGATTTTAATGTGAAACTCAATGAAAAGTGATTGTATACCAGTCCATGTTAGGAAACCGTAAACTCCATAATACATATATCAGGTACCTTGGAAAATCTATATTAAAATAGCTATATTACTATATTTGTTGCATATTAGCTCAGCATTTATTTAAAAAATACCAGATTTGGTATAGTACTTATTACCAAATTTTGTAAAGCATCTTTGACGTTAACAATTGTATGGCCATTGTTTACGATCCCCCGAAACATATAACTACATTTTCTTTATCTTGCATTTTAGTACATAACTTATATTAAGTATTTAAAATACCGTTGATCTTAAATTATTGAAATTATTGAAACACGTTTCAAAGACACAACTATAAATAAAATAAATAGGTGGCTTCAGAAATACTAATACGGTGACGTAGTCTTCACATGCCATTCAAATTGATCGTCATGCTTATCTGATATAACGAATAAAAAATATGATTTTATAGTACGTGCAATTTACTCTTTTTTTGATTGAATAGAGCTACGAGTTAGCTTACATCGCAGTTATTATGTTTTAAATAATGAAAAAGAAAAAGTTTCTGTAGTTTAATTTGTTACAATGCCTAATTTTAAACCAATAATAAAAATCCATTTTAGAGCGTTCTTCCTGGGCAAAGTAATTGAATTTTTTGTATCATTTTTAGGATTGGGAACTAAAATTGCCCTTAGCATAAGACTTAGACCAGCAACTAAATATATATGAGAACGTATCGATTGAAATGAAACGCATTTAAAATTTACAGATTAAAATTAAAAATACATTACATTTAAAAATTATATGCAATCCTTACTTGCGGCACTGCAAGACGCGATTTATATCTTCCTTAAAAGAAGAAGGTTTAGATTAACACTATTTAAAAATAAACTAGGTGAATTATAAAATTAATTAAAATGTTTGAATTTCTTTTTTTTTTAATTGTTTTATTTCTAGTAAATCTAAACGATTTGCTACAAATAAAATAATAAAAAAAGAGAAATTCAAACTTGATTTTAAAATTACAATTGGTAAACACAAATAAGCATGTTAAAAAATTTGTAAAAAAAATTCCTATCCTAATTAATCATTTATTTAGTAATTTAATTTAAAAAAAAAAACTATTTTTCCAAAAAAAAATTTTTTTTAATCAAAAAAGTAAAAAGTTTTTCGCTCTTTTTCTACTTATTAAATAAAAAATATCAAATTTTGTGCTTTGAAACTTTTGTTTGTTCAATCTTTATATTTTGAGAAAAGATTCTATGACGACCATTAATTCTTCTTTTTTTTTTCCTTCCCCCTTTTTTTTTTGTTTTTTTGTTTTGTGTTTTGTTTTCTTTGTTTCTTTTTGGTTAATGTAATTTGAAAGATACTAATCCTTAATTTTTTTTATTTAATTTATTTATTTTACTTGTGGTAATTTTTAATATTTTTTGCGTTTAAATTTAATTATTAACAGTTATTTTTAATGATTTTTTTATATGTGCGAATTGAAGAATGAAATAAAGAGGGGTTATTGCTAATTCAATTTTTTTACAGATTGTTTTAAAATTTACGAAGAAATAAGTAACTAATTAGTGACACAGATTTTTTTATAGATTAATCTCTATACGTTACATAACATTTCAATGTTTTTTTAATTTGTTTATTGCTACAGAATGTGTTACCGTTACAGCTCAAAAGCCGTTAATATGTACAATATTTAACTAATTTGCTGATTTGCTCCATTAAAGTGTAGTTTTCCTCCGTTAATGTGCTCATTAACTGCTTTCGTATCGTTAAAGTTTAAATGCTTGTATCTCTCATTCTCTCAACTTGTTGATTGTTAGGAGTTGATTCTTTAGATATCGAAAAATAAATAAATGACATTTATGTTAATTTCATTGATTGTAATAATATAGTTTAGTCCGCTTGTTTCTTGTTATTACAGCTTTTAAAGTGATCGATTCTTTCAACTAATGTGTTGATTGTTGAAAAAATAAATAAATAACATTATGTTAATTACAGCAAGCAGAAACGTTGTTGTTCCAGCTGAGATCTAATTGTCACTTTAACGAGTGCTTAGGTAATGTGCAGGTTATCTGCACGGTACAATTCTGGTGAAATTACCGTAATGTATGCAAATGACATTTCTGGTTTAAAAAAAATATATATAATTCTGGTTATAAAACAAAAATATATAGTATTTATAAACCATCCCTTTGGTAATTTTTCCGTTGATATGGTAACAGTTTACCGGAAATTCCGTTTTCCAAGATTTCAGTTCTTATTACCAAACATTTTGTAAGGAATACAAAACTGAAAAGTAAATTAAAGTGAATAAATGGTTTTTATACCATGGTCTAAGAAATCATAATAAAGTTACCCAATTTTGCAATATATACAAAATTTTATGACATCATAACACTATATATTTTATGGTTAATTTAGCCAAAATCATTACCAAATCGCTTCTGTAAAAAATAAGGAGCCTTATGGTGTTTCCATAGAGCCAGAGACACGGTAAGTTTAACCATATTTTGGTAGTTCTGGCCATACTATTTTTCTCAGTGTAGGTACTTAGTATAGGTGTTAGTACTTAGTATAGGTACTTAGTGTAGGTGTTAGTAGTTTGAGAAAAGAATTTTTTTTTCGGTGGTTTATGAGATCACCCGCTTAATTAATCAGCACATTAGCTATATATTCTGCTAAATAATTGATTTCTACCCTTTTGTTGATATAGGTATATTACTATTAACGAAAAACTCAACCCAATAAATTTAAATAACTTGTTAGATTTTAGTCTCATAATAATGAAAGCACTGACGCAATATTAATTGTACAGAATTTGGAAGTCTTCTTTATCCTCTTGTTCTCTTTTATCTAATTTTGAATTTAACTTTAAGTTTACCTTAAGATAAGGAATTGTAATTCACATTTCGTTGCAGTGCTCTTAAAAGTTCAAGATTCACAGGATTCATTTTTGGAGATGATTGGGTCGGTTTACTATTCTTCACAAAGGATTGTTTCATTAAATCGCTTCCTACACTAAGCATTTTATTGGTATTTTTACGGACCCTTCGCAAAATATTTATCGTATTCGAAAATGTATGCGATTTTTCAAAAATTCACAATAAAAAGACTAATTTTATGCCTTAACTCTCCCAAATAAAATAACCCTCTCTCTAACTGTGTTCCGAAAATGAAAATAACATTATAATAAGGATTTAAGAATTTTTTTTTATTATATAGATTAAAAAGGTGAGAATAGTTTTATTTTTGTCACACCTCAAACGAAAAACGTATAGGTTGCATTACTTTCGAAAAAACGTGGGGGCTCATGTAAGTGGTGAAAATAGTTTATTATGATGCTCCCCACGTTTTTCATTTAAGGTGGGAAGAGAAATAGAATTATTTTCTTCTTTTTAGTCTGCTTGATGAACGAGGGTTTTCACTTTTTATTTTATTATTATATTTTATTTTAGTAAACGAAATGTCGATTAATTTTCGACGTAGATAAACTAACAAAACACAAAAAAATTAAAGAAATTGAAAATTACATTTTCTTACTTGACCGAAAAAAAGACTGAAAGTAAACTGTCAAATGAAAAACGTGGGGTGCATTACTTTCATAATAAACATCCATCATCACCGAAATTTCCTGTCACGTCTATCATGGATGAGGCGCCCTGCGATTTACGTTTTATGTGTGATACAAAAATGTAACTATTTCTCCTTTTTTTAAACAGTTTGGAAAAAGTGAGTTTTAAAATTGTTCTTTATTTTAAAATTTCTTAAATTATTATTCAAAAGAATGAATCAAAATTTTAAAATTTTTGTGCTTTGCACTCTTTAATGGAAATATTTAAAAGATGGATTATTAAAAATGTAAAATAAATAAATAAAATGAAAAAAAAATAATACAACCGAAAAAAAATTATATGTAAATTTCTTTTTTATGCTTTTGATATATGCATTTAAAAAAAATTTTAATGTCTTTTTTTTATGTGAAAGAAAAACGGCCATCCTATAATTTCAGAAACTTATATATATTTCAATAGTTTAAAGAAAATAAAGGAAGTGCTCCAATTAATTTTGTAAACAAGTGATTATAATATGAACAAATAAGGGCCAGCTTTAATTAATTAACAAATCCAAATACGAAGTTATCTAATTATCCAATCAAATTTTTTCCTTTTTTTCTTTTTAGTTGCGTTCGAAAGAAAATGTTGAATGAAAAAAAAATACTGCTTGCTTAATTGAGTTAATTTTTCTTACAATTCTAATTATTAAAACAATTCAATTCATTAGAAAGGATGCAGTTTTATTTTCTTCTTCTAATATTTCTTTTTCTTTCTTGCTCATTGCTTGTGTTGTGTGAAATTTTTTTCACACTATAGTTTTGAAGGAAAATATATTGACCATTCATTAGTCTTTATTGATTAAGTTGTGTTGGGTACTTTCATCTAAAGAAGATAGGTGCTATTTGACGCACTTGGTGTTATCTAAACATTTATCAATTAAAAAACTACTAACTTTTTAAATTTATAGATTAAGTAAAGGGAGTTTTAAGATCTCTTATTAATTATTTTACTATCATGATTTATTTTTTGCCCACTCCTAAGTAATGTTGTTCCTGTTACTGTTCAAGTTTTTATGCATTGATTTTTAGTAATAATTTAAAATCTGTCTGCCAGCCATTAAATCAAATAAACCACCGTTCGGGACATTTCAGCACAGTAATATAAAGGTTCGAAAATAAAACCTATTTAATCCAAATGTTTATTCTGTTGTTGTATGTATTTAAGTAATTGATTTTTTTTTTTTTTTTTTTTTTTTTTTTTTTTTTTTAATAACAAAAATTAAAAATTAATGCCCTAACTATGATTGATGAATATTTGCGGTTCCGTTTTTTACTGAACTTTCGGAAACAATTATTGACACTATTTCCCATTGATCTAATAATTTATTCTGTACCCTTATTTATTTGTGAGTTTATAATTTTTTAATAACAACTAATTTTTTAATATCGTAAAATATAGGATCTTTCAGAAAAAAAGAAACATAAAGGTGGGGTACCTTACAACAACTTTAATTTATATTGTATATTATTTATTTATGTTAACTGCTTCAATTTAACTTTTTGATGTCAAAAATTTACAATGGGAGAAAAGAAAAAAAGGGGAAAGAAAGAATATTTTTTGCAAATTTGTGGCACGTTTTTAAATTAAGTGAATATAATTACCGCAATGATTTCATTAAAAATAAGAATTGCTACTAAATTATCGAGGCTAAGACCCCCCCCCCCCCCCNGAGCAGCAAAGACAGAGTGGTTAAGGTACTGTTAAGGACATAGGCTATATTCCCAGTTGGCTGCTTCAAGGCTCACTCAGCTTCAATTTAATGGGTTCCAACTCCCCTGGGAAGTAAAGGCAGCAGGTGCGGCAATAAAGCAATACTGATTACATTGGGGCCATCATGGCTTTGGTCTCGAAATGATGGAACCTTTTTGCTCTGCGGAAATACTTTGATTTCAGCTTTACTCCAGCTATTTTAAGAGACTTTATTATTATGAATGAAGTGCATCTTGTAGAAGTGTATAACCTGCTGCAGCATCTGAATTACAAAAAAAAAAAAAAAAAAAAAAAAAAAAAAAAAAAAAAAAAAAAAAAAANAAAATAATAAATAAATAATCGTTCAAATTTAAAAAGAACGGGAGTTTGAAATAACCCATTTAAGTTTTTGTCGCTCCCAATCTTAATATAGTTTTTTGATTGTTATACATACCTATAAAAAATCTCAAAATTTTTAAAAGGACGTTATTACTATACGTAAATTTCGAATTTTAGTTTCCATTTCTTGGACTTTTCATATGTGCCGATTTCATCTTAAATCCTATTACTATACGTAAATTTCGAATTTTAGTTTACATTTCTTGAACTTTTTATGTGTGCTGATTTCATCTTAAATAATATTAGTATACGTAAATTTCGAATTTTAGTTTCCATTTCGGACGTTTTTCATATGTGCCGATTTCCTCTTAAATCCAATTACATTTCAATCGTTTTTTCCGTAGTTATTGCAACGCATTTCCACGTAGTTTCCACGGAATTTTTCAATTGTTATTTTGACAATTATTGCTACGCATTTCTACGATGTTTAGAAAGCCCCAATATTTTTTATACACTATTACGACTCTTGAATTTCAAATCCCGCATATAAATACATCTCTTTTTGGCCAGCTTTATTTGTGCTGATTTCATCGTAAATACAAAGGATTTTTGATCGTTTTTTCGGCAGTTACTACCTCGCTTTTCCTCATGATTAAAAAAATCCTGATTATTTTTAATACACTATTACGACACTTAAATTTCGAATCGCGCATTAAAATAAAATCTTTTTGCCGTGTTTTGCCCCGGTTATGCCAATATTAACAAAAATTTAAGAGGTTTTTCGAAGGCTTTTTCGACAGTTATGACTACATTTTTCTATGTGATTTTGAATATTCTTGTATTTTAAAACACTATTATAGCGCGCAGAATTCGATTCTGTTTGAATTTTTTTTAAAACTTAAGTGTTCATTTTTTTTAAAAAAAAAAAACTATTTAGGATTTGTAAAACCCTATTACCCTACAATTTATTTAAAAATGAATTATATTCCCTACTAAATGTTGAATCTTATTTTGCTCTTTGAGGGTTTTGTTTTTATTAGAATTTTAAAAAAAACCTATAAACTTTCTTTAAATTAAAGTATTTAACTTGCAATCATTTTAGTCACTAGAATATTTAATTTTATTTTAAAATTTAATTCTATGAACATTGGAGTTTTTTATTAGAGTTTATGTTAAAATAGACTTTTGTATTATGTAATTTTATTAAAAAAAAGTTTTCCATTGTTTTTATTCATTTCAATTTATCTAAATTTTTTTCTGATAATGGAATGTTTTTAAGTAATAATTTTTACTGTTTTTAATTTTAAGTATTTGAATATATGAATATATATTTACTTTATAAGTCTCTGTATTATACCATATATTTTAAAGAATAGCAAAATAATGAACAGAAAAAATTTATTGCTTTTATATAGAATAGTTTGATTTAATTTAATTCCTATAAACGGGATATTACTTTCATCAATTATGATATTAAGTTCGATCAACTGTATTTTAATATCTAGTCAACTAATATTAAAGTATTCCTAACTAATGAGATGAAATCGCCATGAGTAATGATATGTAATACGAAGAAGGGCCAAATTCAAGATATGCGTCGATTATTTTCTCAATAAATCTTCCGTTTCATTGATTTATTTTTTGTAGCTTGATAATTTCGATTCGGAATTGTTTTTCCAAGCATTTTGTGAAAGGTCTGTTTTTTGAAATTGTAAAATATGTTCTCATAATTTCGTAAAAGTCGGGCCTGATTTTGTGAAAACTCTACTTATTATTTTGTGAACATGTGAAAACAAAGTTGCTGATTTTGTGCGTGTGTGTGTGGGGGGGGGTGTTTCAATGAACTTCAGTTTTAAAATAATAAACAAATCACTGACACCATTGTCAAAACATAAGTTTTGCAAAGTATCAGTTTTAGAGATAAATTATCTCTGAATTAAAATTATGTGCATTACTAAGGAAAGATAACTCCGCGTTTACGAGAAAGCATCGTTGCAAGTTGTTAGCAAGGAATTTGTTGTCCTATCCTTATTTTACAGTACTCGATTTGCAGGTGAATGTTCCGGAGATTCTGAAACAAAACTTTAAAAAAAAAATCAAATAAATATTTTTTAAATTAAGTTTCTTAAAAAGAAACACATTTTTCTTTCCCATTCGAGCAGCTGGTTCCAATTTTTTTTCGGCTATGGAACCCTAAATGATCAATCTTCTTGCTACGGAACCTCGTCGTAATAAATAAAGTATGTAAAGACAGTTTTTTAACGTATTAACCAATTAAATACTACTTAATTTTGAAAGTTCTTAAAAACGGAAATTTTTTTTAATCGTTTTATCGGCAATCGATTAATTTCATATCGGGGCGTTACTTGTCTTTCAGTGGCGCCATCTATAGCCAAGAATACGGTCGACTTCAGCCACGCACACGTCACAACCCGTTTATAGAGCTGACCCATTCTTACATTCATTCATCCACAAATCTCAATTTTGACCTGAACCAGAGAACGATCAATCTCCAGTGTCTTTTTAGAAGAAATTAGGGTCCGTTAACGGACCCTTCACAAAACATCTTTTCATAGGAACGGACCCCTTACAAAATCGTTTAACTTAAAAACGGACCCTTCACAAAATAATTTATCTTTTAATCAGACCCTTCACAAATTTGTTTATCTTCATTATTGTTTTGTTAATCGAAGGAAGGGGAGGAAAGAAAGACAGATGTAAACGAACTAAGTTTTGCGTTCGGCAGACACTTCTTCCATTATTCGACTGAAATGAATATTCTGCGTTCAGCAGTATAGGCTAAATACCAAATATTTGTATGTTACATCTCTAATTTAGTACCAGCAAATGAAGAAAATAATTATATTTTAACTTTCTATATTGAAATTCGATTTTACTTCCTTTTATTCTTAAAAATCGCAATTAGACAAGTTATCATACGGTTTTTAACTATTCAAATAAACTATTTACTTTATTTAAATAAGATAATTGGGTAGAAATTAGTAAGTTGTTTTGACCCCTATTCAAAAATATTCTTTTAAGTTAAGAAAATTTATTTTCTCCAACATTTATGATTATGATAATTGACCAAAAATTTATAGTCATGAAATAAACACTTAATTAAAATCTGAGGAGTACTATGAACCCGAAATATATTCATATAAAGGGCTAGGGGTAATATAATGATAAACCACATTTTCATATTGTTCCGAAGAGTAATTTTTAAGAACGTTTTTGATGAATACTATGATTCACAAGTAAGCATGAAACATCTTTACGTGTATAGCGCAGTCATTTAGTGGGAATTTGCTAAGTACCTATCTAGAAACAATGCTGACAAATAGTTTGTCACCATGATTTGGAAAAGTGTCGCTTATCACTATATAGCCTCAAACAATTTCTTTTCTGTAATTTTCTACCTAAACAATATAGAAAGTACTCTGAGAAAAAGAGTAAGGACAGTAACTATGCTCGAAAAATAGCGAACTAAAATAATAATAATATTTAATGTAATGGATAATATTAAATCAAGTGTTATCCTAGACTCTTTGTGAATTTGGGTGCTTACAACTCGAGAAGAAGTGAAGTGAAGTGATTATACCAAACCATGTGATTTAAATCAAATTTAATTGGATACCTGTAAGCGACGCCGCGCTTGTGTGTCGAACCCGATTGGCTTCTGAATCGACAAATGTCACGATTTATCTAAGCTGACGCTACTTACATCCATGCAATTGTTAAAATTCTATTAATAATTTTATTAATTTGTGAAAAAAAGTTCCTGATTTTTTGAAAGATCACAAATGGTCTGTTCTAAACTGATTGTGAAAGAGGTCCGTTTTTGAGAAATTGTGAAAAATCTTATTTTGTGAGAATAAAATCCTATTTTTGTATTTAAAAAAACAAAAAAAAGTTTTTCAAAGAGTTTTTTTTTAAAAAAAATATTGTGTCGGATTCACAGTCCGTTTGCTTAAAAAAATATTTTGTGATAGATGGGTTCCTGTTAGCGATTAAAAAAAAAAAATGTTGCGAAATTTTAAGTTAACAGATCCAAATATTTTCTGACCATTTAAATAAGCATAGAAATTGTCTCTGATACTTACAGCGATTAAAGTTATTAAAATTTACCATAAAGATAAAGAAATTTTGACAATAAAGATAAAGCATTATTGACGTATCCAATTAAAAACAACTTTACAAAAGTAATCATTTCAATATTTTTAAACCAAATCAAGTAATGATAATTTTTTTTGAACATCAACGATATGGAATAAATTGATCCTTTTCAAAATTCCGAATAAAAGAATTTTAAGTTTATTTATTATCGAAATCACTTGTTAATCAAATAAAGAAAAAAATAAAATCCTGCTAATTTTTTTTAATATTTTTTTAACCTTTCTATCTTATGCTTTATTTTCACGTTACCCTTAAATTGCTCTTACAAACGTAAGATAAATATGCTTTTGTGAGCATATTAATTGATATTGTTTAAATTAAGTATAGTAAATGTTTTCCATACTTACAATCTTAAAATAAAATCGTAAACTTTTTTTATGGCATTTAATTTTTTCAACCAGAACTCTTTTAAATCTAATATATATTACAATTTAAAATAAGCTCTTCCAAAGCAAATATTTCATTATCATTGTTGACTTTTAACTCTATTGAAATATATCAGCAACAGATGGCAGCACCATTAATGCAGTTCTGAAAAGTAGAAAAGTTTTCTCTAAAACTTTTTGTCTCGTACCTGAGAAAACGGAACCTCCATTTACCCCTGATCTATCATATCACACTTATTTTTTTATCACACTTATTTTTTTTGGAGAAAAAAAAAATTAAAAAACTACTAAATAATTTTTTTTAAATGTATTTCTTACTTTTTAAGCTAATTACAAGTAACAAAAATAATACACATTGATTTTGCGACCATTTGGTGACTCATTAACAAAAATCCTAATGGTGAAATAGAAACCTTTACAATAAATAATTCAATATACTGACAATAAATTATTTCATATTTTCAGTAATATTAATGCGTTAATTTTTTTCTTAAATTTTGCACAATTTATAAACTAATTGTGCAAAATAATATTTACCATTAGTCATACCATATATCAAAATAATATTTACCAAATAGTATTTTTTTTAAATTTTATATTTCAATATATTTTAGATGATAATAACATTTTACGAATATTAAGTTTGCTCTAAAATTATCTATAAAAATTAGAATAAGGTAAGGGATGCAAGACTTATGCTTGGAAAACTATTTCTTTTTGCTAAGCTATGCACAAGATATTTTATTTGCACTCCCCTCCCCTGTCAACCTTAGTCCTAATCGTGACACGCTTATGTCACCACCTGTGACATCAGCACAACCTGTCTAAAATAAATGCTTTTCGGACTTATAAAAAATTTTCATAACTATGATTTATTTTATTTTTTTTTAAATTCAAATTTTGAGAATAATAACTTTAACAAAAAATAAATAAATAAGAAAGTGAATCAATCTTATCTCTAAAATTTTTCTCAAAATAGTTCCCCTTATAGCTGCATAGTCTTTTATCCTACCTTCTTTGCTCTTGCCTTCATATATTCAGCGAATTAAGCAGTAATGCTTACGCTCAAATTAATAATATCCAATTAGGAAAGAAATTGTGTTTTATTTTTTTCACTCCATAATTAATATATTCCTCGTTCATTGTTGAAAATATCAAACAGATATGTTTTTGATAAGGAAAAAAAACATTGATGGCAAACAAGTACAATTTTTGGTAGGAAAAATTTTGATAATTTTTTTGTTCTTTTTTTTTAATTGCTAAAATGGATCTTTCATAAACTATTTTACTGCTTAAACTACAAATAAAAGTTCAAAACTTTTTTTTGAAAATCAGAGTTACTGGCATCATTATGACAAACTATTGACAAAAAGTTTACATAAACCACTGATATTTGTTATTCCCCCCAATCCTAATAAAAATACGTATTTTAAGGTTATCACCAAATCACCATTGAATCTACTTATTTTAAAATTTCGGATCACTATTGACCCCAATCTTAATAAAAACACGTGTTTTGAAGTTGTTATCACCCAATCACCATTGAATCCGATCACTAATTTTAAAATTTCCGATCACTATTGAATCATTTAATGTGTCATAATCACAACAATCTGCATCATCACATTTATTTACAAAATATTAAGAGTGCGAAAGTAGGCGATAAAGATACTGAATTCAAGTACCACAATCAAAAAACATTTTATTGTTAAATTCACAAAAACAGTTCTTTCTCAAAAAGTCTGGAATAACTACATCTTCAACATTCAACACGCTAGTTGCATTTCAGCGGACAGTAAATCAGCCAACATGTTTTTTTCCCCCTCTAAGTTTAATGTAAGTTATTTTTTAATTCCATTGAATATATTGTCCATTTTTCAACACACATTCTTAATTTCAAGTTTCTAAATCTTATAGATTTGATGTAACATTGTGTTGATATAAACTCTAACGTAAAGAAAAAAAAAAACATAAAAACTCCCGAAGTTAATAAATAAACATGGCCCTTTCACTATAGTTGTTTTTTTGTTTTTTTTTGCAGCCTGTAGAACTATCCGCGTGGTGTTTTTTCCTCTAAGTTTAACAGTTAACAGTTCTTGAATTAAATATCGAATGTTAAATTTTTTTTACTCCATCGTACTCTATGTACATTTTTTCTTCATGCCATCAAAATTTCAAATAGTTTTTATCTTTTTAGCGTAGCAAAACAAATTGTAACGTCAAGTTGAACATCCAAAACAAAGAGCGGCGCTAACGATTTTTTAATTTTGAGAATTGCCATATTCATTTTTGATAAGATCTAGGTATTATTTAAAATTAATACTAAGAAAGATCTATATTATTTTCATAAATTATCTGTTTCCTATCACGGAGATGAGATTAAAACTGTTTTTAAAATAATTCCAGGTGTTAAAAATGTTTAGAAAACGAAATATTCTCTTCAGAAGAAATATGTACTGATGAATTTCTTAGTAGCATACTGTTCAGATTCGTTTTTTCGTGAAAACGGACGTAAAAATGTCATTCTTCAAGTTTGCAAACAATTTTAAAAATAAATAAATCTTCTTAAAAACATAAAAGAATACTTCTTGTGAATGTAAATAAAAAAAAAGTTTTGAAGGGGACGAAACTTAAAATACAATCTGGATATCGACCTAATTTTCATAATGCTTTTAGTTCATTCAATATTTTTGTTTTCTCTTTTGCGTGATCTACACTTCTACAGAATCTTTTACACTTCTACTAAACGTCGCATTGCTAGATATGCTGGATGCATTTTTTAAATTTTTTTTAATATTATATAATGACGAAAATATATATATTTTTAATTTATATCTAAATAAATGTAATTTTGTGTACCAAATAAAAATCTCTGTAGTTATAATTAAATTGCCTATGTATCTCTTTAATGAATTTGAAATTCAATTTTTTTTCTTCTTTTTCTTGCAGGGTGAAGCAGTGTAGGTTTTCGCCTGCAAGTGATGCGTCTTACAGTGCCTGGCTGAAGACCCCTCATCGCCAGAAGGAGGGGAACCCTCCCGGGGAGGGCCCGTGCCCCGGCAGCCGTGAACCGAACCTGGACCGCATTCCCCGGCGGAGGAGGGGCNTGAATCTTCTTAAAAACATAAAAGAATACTCCTTGTGAATGTAAATAAAAAAAAAGTTTTGAGGGGGACGAAACTTAAAATACAATCTGGATATCGACCTAATTTTCATAATGCTTTTAGTTCATTCAATATTTTTGTTTTCTCTTTTGCGTGATCTTTCGATAATCTTCTACACTTCTACTGAACGTCGCATTGCTACTTATGCTGGATGGATTTTTTAAATTTTTTTTAATATTATATAATGACGAAAATATATATATTTTTAATTTATATCTAAATAAATGTAATTTTGTGTACCAAATAAAAATCTCTGTAGTTATAATTAAATTGCCTATGTATCTCTTTAATGAATTTGAAATTCAATTTTTTTTCTTCTTTTTCTTGCAGGGTGAAGCAGTGTAGGTTTTCGCCTGCAAGTGATGCGTCTTACAGTGCCTGGCTGAAGACCCCTCATCGCCAGAAGGAGGGGAACCCTCCCGGGGAGGGCCCGTGCCCCGGCAGCCGTGAACCGAACCTGGACCGCATTCCCCGGCGGAGGAGGGGCGGGCCCCCGAGAGCCACCTCCCGCCCTGGAGGAGCCGCCCGGCTGGAAGGGAGGGCCCCCCATCCACCACCATCATCACGGCCCCATGCCCGCACAAATGCCACCTCATCACCCGCAGGGGCCACCACCACCACCTCATCCCATGCCGCCCCACACCATGCCAGATGGCAGGCCTCTCGAGCACGGGTAAGGGGCTCCTTACATTTCTTGATTCCCCCCCCCCTTCAAAATTTTAATGAAATTGTCTTCTTTTAAGTGCACTTACATTCACATTTCAAAAATAGAAAATCAAATTGCAGTCTGCTATGTGATTTCTATTTTTTGTCAAATGTTACTTAGTCAAGCTGAAATAAAATCAGCTAAGCTGATTTTATTGGACTTTTTGATTCCAAATAATTTACAAATAAATAATGATCTAAAAATATGATAAATTGAAAGTGCTTCTGACCTTTAAATTAGAGCCACTATCTGGGATATATGTCTCCAATAGTTTGGTCAGGAGAGCGTTTGAAAGTTTTGGCTCCTTATGTAATTTTACTTTTGTGTGTTTTGCCGACATAACTCGAGAATTTTTTAAGTGAATCGAAAAATATTTGTACAGAATTATAAAACAATACAAACAATAACTTTTTATAATTTTTTATTATTTTTTTAAATTATACTCAAAAATATTTTTCAATTGTTAGGTATATAAATTTTTCCTTCATTTCACAGAGTGTAATTTTTTATGCCTTAACACAAAATTTGAACGAAATCGGTCTAATAGTTCCTGCGAAATCGAATTTGAAATAAACTTCTTTAAAATTCGATTTCTTTGGAACTATTAGACCATTTTTGTTCAAATTTTATATTTTGAACGTATGAAAAATTATAGTCTTTAAAATGGTGTAAAAATTAAAAATTCAAACATATTTTGTATGGAATTAAATGTTTAACTGTTCATGAAAGAAAAAAACATTAAACTCAGGAATACAGAATGTTTGACTTAATAAAAAGTAATTGATGAGAAGTAATTTCAGTCATGAACGGAATTTTTAACAGTTATGTAACTATAAATTATAGTGACAGTTCAAATAGGAAAATGTTTTTTCTTAATCTCTTTTTTGAATTATTTTATTTTTTTTACCTTTCTAAATGTTTCAATATAAATGTTAAAAATTTATATCGGGCAGCATCTCATCCTTTTTTTGTTACCTTTAATGTTTAAATGCGAACTCAAGGGTGTGCTTATAAAATAAGGGTCTCGAGTACGAAGAATAACGAGTAATTATTTAATGCAACAAAGAAAAATCGCTTAGAAGTGAAACGTCTTTTGAACAAAATACAACTTTGAGCTAAACTCGCATTAAGGCGTTAAGTTATAAATAAAAATAAGACCTGCATGCTTTTTTTTACTATATATTTAACAGTAAATAACTTTCGATTTAATAATTAAATTTTAAATTTTTTTTCCTTCGTAGATTCCTGTACATTTATCTACACCCTATAGCAATTTCAAATTTTTAGTTTTGACCCAGCAAAACAAAATGCAACGCAAAATTGTGTAAAATTAAAAAGCTTGAGGGAAAAAAAATTCTTAATTCCAAGAAGTTACATTTTTACGAGCTACACAGCGACCGGCGTTGTATTTTTTACAAGCTCGAACTAATTACAATATTTTAATAGAGTATAAAAAATTTTTATTCCATCGTACTCCCTGTAAATTTTTCTACTCACCTTAGTGATTATTATAATTGAATGTTTAATACTTTAAAATAGCATTCTGAATGTTAAAGTACAATTTTTTATAAGAAAAATTATTCTGTTTATCAAGCTTACTTCATTAACACTGTAATTATAAGTTTTCTAAATTTTATCGTTTTTGCACAGAAAAACTAAATGTAATGTAAAGTACAGTACAAAAAAAAAACAGTGCCCGGTTCTTGTTAATATAGAAAGAGGAAAAAACACTTCTATTTAAATTTTTTGCTGTCATCATTATTAATGTTGAAATTAATCGTATTTACATATGTTTTAATTTGTTCATTTTTTAGAAGTTTTGATTTTTATTTTATCTGAAATAATGGGGAAGGATATTGTAAGTGACTGAAGTTTAGTTGCTATTAAAACTCAACAGATGGCAGCACCATTCCCTACAAATAGAAGTTTTAACTGAAACGACATAGAACAAAGGAATTTCTCTATTAAACCAGAAACTCTATACTAATGTGGCGCCATCTACAAAACATTTTGTTAAATGAGAATTTAAATACTTCAGAAATTAAATCAGCTATAAGTCTAATTTTGAGTTGCTTATTAACTAACCGAAAAGTAGTAGTGAATAAAAATATTGTAACTTTTTCATATTAATATTTTATTTTCCGAATAATTAATAAAATTTTTATCCTGGTTCTATTTCAGCTGACACTACAATGACTCTCTGGCAGTCTTGAAATTATTTGTACAATTTTAACGCAGAATATATTTTCCCACAGTTTTTTAGGAAAGCGGAAAGTGATTAATGTAGTAACTTTATTGTAGTAAAACATATAAATACTAATTTTAGCATCAATATCTTAATTTTTTTTATTTACGAAAATTTTTATAATCTGCTCCAATACTAGTACTAACAAATTGAAGCCTATTTAAAAGTAATTGTGCTAGAGTAAAACATATAGTCAATTGCCAAATTAATTATCGATGTAACCTTACGTTTCATATTTTTAAACCATACTTGTGATATTTTATTCATGTTTCTCGGAATAGTGGCTGATAAAGAGTAAAATAATTATATTTTAGATAAAAATAAATTTTAAATTGCTTAAAGCAATTCGATGTATTAAGTTTTATTAAAAAGTAATTTATATAAATCAAAAAACTTCTATGTATTTTCATTGATTTTGAAGAAAACAAATTTACAAATAAGTGTAAATAAGAATATTTGTTTTTTTTTGTTGGGGGGGGGAAGCGAGAGAGGGTGTAAGAAGAGAAAAGTTATAGTGGTTCCAATAAAATACAAATAAGTAAACTTTAGTAAATATTTAATTAATAAAGAACTTTGATAACTTCAGATGATTTTAAAATTTTAAATTCCATCCTCTTCCCACTATGCGGTGACTTAAGTTTCGGCGTAAACTATTTTAGTGCTACAACAAGTGAAAATTTAAGCAAGTGTAAATTGACAAGTGAAACCATTACATACCTGCCAACTTTCACTCTTTTCGAGAAAGGATTTTCAGAGTGGTTGTAAAACAATAAACGAAAAACAATCTGACTCAAAAATATATTTATATTTTGATCCTGTTGAAATTCGCTTGCGCAAGGATTATTATGCTTTCATATATTTATTATAATCATTTATATGTAGTGGTGGTCAAACTCATTTATAATTATCATTATAATTCAAAAAGTTAATTGGAATAACCTGAGTATTGCTACCANCTTTAATAACTTCAGATGATTTTAAAATTTTAAATTCCATCGTCTTCCCACTATGCGGTGATTTAAGTTTCGGCGAAAACTATTTTAGTGCTACAACAAGTGAAAATTTAAGCAAGTGTAAATTGACAAGTGAAACCATTAGGTATTAGTTCCAATGTGGTGTTAGTTAGTTGTTCCGTCTACTTACTAATTTTTAATGAACTAAACTAAGTTAAATTATTTATTAAATGTTCTCATGTATCGATCGTTTGAAAAAATTCATACTAATGGTAGAAAAGAAAAAAAATATGTTTTTAGTTTTTAATAAAATTCATTTTTTTCACCCTAATAATGGGGATATATAAAAATTATGGGGGTTTAATAAAAATGGTTTTTGTTGTCAATAAAATCAATTCTGTCAATGTATAAAGATATAAACAAAACATTGTGGAAAAAAATATTTTATTAATCATGAATTTATGTTATATATTAATAATTATAAATTAACTACTAGATAGCATAGTTTTATTCCATTCCTCAGCTGCTACGTATTACTTACGTAAATGCAATCCTTAAAAATCGATACGTCATATTGATTTTTACTAAACCCATCTCGTTCGTCTTTTCATTTGATGAAATAACTGTCATTTTCCGAAGAGGTAAAAATGATATATTTTAAGGTTAACGTATGCAACTGAATAATAATTTACTTTATCACTTGCAATTATTCGTTATCCAATAAACAGTCGCTTTGTTAGCATAATTCTAGTTATATTTTTCTTTCTTTTATTTGAACTTATATTTAATTAACTGGAAAAAAAATTTTTTTTTTGATCTTTAGGTTAAAAGGAATGTCATACGAATGAACTTTACTTTTCTAATATGCATTTCTTTCTTTTTTTTTATTAAAAAAATACATACATTGCATGAATTTAAATTAAGGTTAGATTTTCTAATAATTTTGAAAGTTTTATTTTTTAATGTTAAATATTTTCTAGATTTGAGCTATTTAATGTAACTCGTTTTAAGATATCCGATGTTTTATTGTATTTATTTTACTACATTTACAAACCCCTATACAGCATCACGTGCAGGTGTTCAGTATTCATTAAATTCAGTAATATATTCAAACAAATTAAAAATGTAATTTAACCAATAATTTTACTTCATTAAATAAAATAAATAAATTTTATATAGAATAGTTAATAAGATTAAATTCCCGATATATATTTAGAATTCTCTCTCATATGAACTGTTTATTCCTTACATTTATTAAATTTTATTGTTGATTCCTTATATATTTTAATGCGAATAGTTATTCATTTATTATTAATTATAATTATGCATTTCTTATTTGTTCTTGGTGTATACGTTTCTCTCATATTAGCACAGAGTTTTTTTTTTTTTTTTTTTAATCAAAGTTAAATCGAAACTAGTAAGATTAAAATAATATTTTTATGTCAATCTTAAAATAACAGTTTCGTTTTTATATATTTCACAAAACATTTTCTTCTATTAAAAAGAATAACTGTGGAAATAAATAGACATTTCTCGAGAATCTAAAAAATAACTTTTGAACTAAGGGGGAAAAAAATTCCCGTATAATTATTATCCATCATTATTTCCAGACAGCACTGAATTTTTTTTCAAATTTACGCTCAAAATAGTAACAAAAGTAGAATAAAAAAAAATAGAAGAAGAAAAAAACAGTAAAAACACCGGTCTAACATCTTTTGTTCTCCCCTCCACTAACTCCCACCTTCTATGTTTTGCGATCTTGGAATTCAGGTTGAGTCCATATTGAAGAAACTAAATAGGGATGGGAGCACGCTGAATAGAAACAGCTCGATAAACTCTCCGGACGATCTCATTCCTTGTCAGGGTTAGTGGTATTCCATTAGCTTCTTTCTTCGTCCATGATGATGTCAGCTTGATCTCTTTCGCCCCTAGAAATAGAATGACAGGAATTGATTTTGGGAGAGTCGCAAGTTGACTTTCACTTTGCTCTCCCTGTTCCTCCCTGATGTGCTCTTCTTTAGTTGCGGAGTTTCGATTTTGCGCTAAAATTGAGTTTTCTGTCATTCGTTAAACGTGAATTTGTGGGGTTATTATTCCTTTTACTTTGCCGAACATTGCACCTTTAATCTGAAGAATAATAAAATAATTTAAAAAATAACATAATTTCGTGAACATAATAATAAATACCTTTTTGTCTGAATGTTAAAAAGTTTTCGAAACCTTAAGATTATTTTCCGTATGTATTAATGTTTAAATCGTGAAAGAAAACATTCCATTACCTTTAAGAAATATGATAAAATAAGTTTAAAATTACACACAACTTACGTACTATTGTCGTAGAACAGTTACTATTTAAATTGTGCTTTCCCGAAAAAAGTTTTAAAAAAAGTTAATAGGGATCTCATTACTTGAAAAAAGTTATTAGATCCCTATTAACTTTCTATTAAGTTTCTCTTAACTTGAAAAAAGTTATGAGCTGACGATTGTATGGAGAGAAAAAAAGTTTCCAATATCGTTTTCTTATTTTTTAATAAAGACAGAAATTGTTCGCTTAAAGTAGTTAAATAGTTAGTAGCCAATGTTAAAGTAGGATTAGGAAATACTTTATTCCATGTTTCTGTTAGAAATCTGTTTAAATAAATTTTTAAATTTTTTACAACTGAAAACGATTAATTTTAAACAATTAAATTTTTTACAAGTTGAAAACGATTTTTAGTGTAAGGAAAAGTTTTCGGAATCGTTTTCTGATTTTATACTAATGTTTTTTATTGTAACAAGACATAATGGATGCCAAATTGTTTCACAAAACGTATTTAGGGTGCAAAACACTTTAAGACGATTTTGCCATATTACTTAAAAGAATATGAAAGCAGAATTTTATGAGTTTTGAATTTAGGTTTCAACAGCTTAAAATTAAAGATTGTATTATTTTTTTAATTTTTTTTATTTAAACGACTTAACTCCTCATGCACCACAAAGTATAGCATGAGGCTTACAGTTGTAAGTAGAAAACAAAAAGAAGAAAAATTTGCATTAAAAACAAAATTTCGCAAGACTTTCAATACTTTTGACCAGTTCTGACAAGACAGGTGGCCAACAAATAGAAAGACGTCTCAAATCAGTCTTTAAATTCATTCGGGCACTCGCATACAGACTACAATGAAGAAGATAATAGAAAAAAAAGTAAAATTAATAAAAACAATGTAGAAACGTTTCAATATAAAGTAATTTAATAGTACGGGATAATGTTATTACATCTCTTGATTCCCCCTCCCTCTATTTTAAAGTGCTATATCACGTGTAATATTTTATAATTTTAAAAATGGATTTTGATATTTATTTCCAGCTTAGACGCCAAAAAGTCTTTTGGGGTAGGGAATGACCTAACTTTTGTTGTATTTTACGCAATAAAAAATATTGCTAATTTCATAATAGATCCTTGGGTAGCCAAGCCAATTTAGTTGTTGATGTCTGGTCAGAACTAGTGCTGAACGATATTGAAATTTCAATGTCGTAATATATCGTCATTAACTATTGATATTTTACGATATATTGCGCTAATTTTTTGATCGACACCATTTTTACATAAGCCAATATTTTTTTTTTTTTTTTTTACCCAATAGTATTTTTTTACACTTGCGATTATATCGTATTCTAAAATTATCGTTATAGAAATTATCTTAATCGATAGTTATCGTAGGGCATGATTTTGACGATCTACGGTATATCATGATTAATATATATTTCTTGATACATGGATATATCATCCAGTTCTGGCAAGTCTGTATAACAACTTGGAAACATCTTTTATAAACAATTTTTCAGCTTTTTTTTAAAAATTATAGTAAAAAAGAAAGACTATAGATAATATTCTTTTCAATTACCCAAAAGTAGAGCTTTTTAGTGAATCTTTAAAACTTAACACATTTCTTCCAGTTAAACCTGCAAGAAGAGCTAGTTTTTCGTAATGTTTTTTTAAACTTTACTACAGTTTAATTAAAAATCGAAAAACTGCTAAACTTTCTAAAATATTTTAAATATTCTTGTAAATATATATATATTTTCAAGTTTAGGCGACAAATAGTAAAAATGATTAAGAATAAAAAATTTTCTATATTATTAAAGAATTTTATCTTCTTCCAGTCACCCATTAACTTAAAGCTTATATTTGGTTAATTTTTAAGAAATTAAGCTTTTTTTTTTTTTCAGAAAAAAAAGGTCATGTAATTTTTATGTATTTCTTTTAAAAGCTATTTACTTCGATGAGAGGGCATATATGCACTGTAAGAAGGGCATTATGTGTTTATACCCCTTCTTATCCTTAAGCAACATTTCCCCCCCCCCTTCATGTTTAAAAAGCAATGTTCATTAGTTGCAAATTGTTATTTGTTTTATTTTAATGCAATATAAATGAAAACACAATTGACTGTAACACTTTATTTTAAAATTTCCTAAGAAGTTAAAAGAGTATACTAAATGAAAAAATATTCTTTTTTTATAGTATTCTTTAAAATATTCTTTCTTTATCCTCCCAGATGAGGCTGTGCGTATAGAGTGAGGGGAAAAAATTGAATCACAATTTAAGTTTTACTTACAATTTTTTTTTTTTTTTAACACTCCACAAACCGACTAAATCACGTTAACTATGTATTTTATATGTTAAAGCGCAAAATATAGAAATAATCGGTTGAATAGTTCACTAAAAAAATACGAATTGGGTAATTTTTTGTAAAAATGCTTATTTTGAAATTGTCATGTCCCATGACTTTTAACCGATTAGTTTTATATGTTAGTAACAAAATGACATCGTCTTAACTCATAGGTGGGGGAAAAATTTTTTTTTTTTGACTCACTGCCCATTTTGCAAGTCAAATGTACTTCAACGCCCCCCCCCCCCAATTTTTTTAA
>NC_092204.1:86425018-86470814 GCF_043381705.1 Parasteatoda tepidariorum | reverse complement strand
TTACTATTAGTAACCTAGTATTTCTTTTATTACTGTATAATGTAATCCTAGTAACGACTAATTCATTGTGCAATTTATATAAATGTTTGTAATAAATAGGAGAAAATTATATTTTTATTTATTTAAAAGCGACGGGTTAGTTTCAACGGAGGACGGGTGCATTGTTGGACAAGCCGTCCTCGGGGACGGGTAAAATTTCTGAGTTTTTTCGAGCCCTGCATATTTCTTAAAAGAATATGAAAGCAGAATTTTATGAGTTTTGAATTTAGGTTTCAACAGCTTAAAATTAAAGATTGTATTAGGTTTAAAATTTTTGTTTTTGAATGCAATATGATTTCAAGTAATAACATTATTTGTTTATAAGCTAAAAAAAGTGATTGGTGAGATAAAATAGTAAGTAACAGTTACATAATCTCTAATTTCTACATTTCGAAAAATACGCAACTATTCGCATTACTTATATTTTTTTTAAATATAAAAAGAAGGAAATACAAGTTTTCAATTAAAATAAATAAATAAACATTGCAATTTTTATAGTTTTTTTTCTTTCTGCCCAGATGTGTTGGTGTAATAAAGACCTATTTCTCTGCGGAAATATACATTTTTACTAACCAACATGATAAATATTTATATTTTTTATTTTATTAAATTTTATGTGAAGTCTGAGACTGAATTAAAACTCATTTATCGAAATCATGGTTTTTCAGATGTGAAATTTAGAAAAAACTGTTGATTTTATTTGTAATAGAAAAAAAAGTAAAATTAATAAAAACAATGTAGAAACGTTTCAAGATAAAGTAATTTAATAGTACGGGATCATGTTATTACATCTCTTGATCCCCCCTCCCTCTATTTTAAAGTGCTATATCACATGTAATATTTTATAATTTTAAAAATGGATTTTGATAATTATTTCCAGCATAGACGCCAAAAAGCTGTTTGGGGTAGGGAATGACCTAACTTTTGTTGTATTTTACTCAATAAAAAGTATCGCTACGTATTTTCATAATAGATCACGTATTTTCATAATAGGTCAGAACTAGTGCTGAACGATATCGGAATTTCAATGTCATGATATATCGTTATTAACTATTGATATTTTGCGATAGATTGTGGTAATTTTTTGATCGGCACCATTTTTAATAAGCCAATAATTTTTTTTTTTTTTTTACCTAACAGTATTTTTTTACACTTGCGATTATGTCGTAATAGAAAATTATCGTTATAGAAATTATCTTAATCGATAGTTATCGTAGGGCATGATTTTGACGAGATACCGTATATAATGATGAATAGATATTTCTTGATGCATGGATCCAGCTCTGACAAGTCTATATAACAACTTCGAAACATTTTTTTCTTAATTTAGCGTTGTTTTTAATTATAATAAAGAGGAAAGATACTTAAGATTATAGGTAATAATATGGACTTATGTTAAAATGGCTTTTCAATCACCCTTTTAAGTAGAACTTTTTAGTGAATCTTTAAAAACTTAACACATTTCTTCCAGTTAAACCTGCAAGAAGGTCTAGTTTTTCGTAATGTTTCTTTAAACTTTACTGCAGTTTAATTAAAAATCGAAAAACTGCTAAATTTTCTAAAATATTTTAAATATTCTTATAAATATATATACATTTTCAAGTTTACGCGACAAAATAGTAAAAATGATTAAGAATAAAATTTTTTCTATATTGTTAAAGAATTTTTCTTCTTCCGACCCATTAACGTAAAGCTTATATTTTGTTAATTTTTATGAATATGAGCTTTTTTTTTTCAAAAAAAAAGGGGGGGGGCATGTATTTTTTATGTATTTTTTTTAAAAGCTATTTACTTCTATGAGAGGGCATATGTGCACTGAAAGAAGGGCATTATGTGTTTATACCGCTTCTCCATCCCGCTATCTTATCCTTAAGCAATATTTTTTTCCCTTCATGTTTAAAGAGCAATGTTCATTAGTTGCAAATTGTTATTTGTTTTATTTTAATGCAATATAAATGAAAACACAATTGACTGTACCACTATATATTAAAATTTCCTAAGATGTTGAAGGAGTATACTAAATGAAAAAAATATTCTTTTTTTATAGTATTCTTTAAAATATTCTTTCTTTATCCTTCCAGATGAGGCTGTGCGTATAGAGTGAGGGGAAAAAATTGAATCACAATTTAAGTTTTACTTACAATTTTTTTTTTTTTTTAACACTCCACAAACCGACTAAATCACGTTAACTATGTATTTTATATGTTAAAGCGCAAAATATAGAAATAATCGGTTGAATAGTTCACTAAAAAAATACGAATTGGGTAATTTTTTGTAAAAATGCTTATTTTGAAATTGTCATGTCCCATGACTTTTAACCGATTAGTTTTATATGTTAGTAACAAAATGACATCGTCTTAACTCATAGGTGGGGGAAAAATTTTTTTTTTTTGACTCACTGCCCATTTTGCAAGTCAAATGTACTTCAACGCCCCCCCCCCCAATTTTTTTAACAAACGGTAATTGACCAATTTTTTTAAATCTTTTCTTTTTTGAAATAAAAAAAGAACTTTTTTACATTCGTTATTTTCGATATGGTATACTTAATCATATCTTAAATTTATTGAAAATTTCTACTGAAAAATAATTTTAGATTTGCATTTTTTTTATAGAACTAGCCCGCTCGTAAGAAAGAATTATTTACAGATAACTTTTAAGTAGAGCGTAAAATAACTTTTAAACAAATCATTTTTTAAACCCCAAACTATTGTTATATATGTTTATGATGAATTAAAAAAAATTTCAAAATAAATCACATCAAACTTCAAAGTCAAAAAAATTTTGTGTAACACTTTGCAGCAAGCAAAGCGTTAATTTCACTGTAAAATTGACCAGTAATCTTTTTCAGAATAAATTGCTGAATTAATAACTACTTTAATAACATGTAACGTGAAGCAGAATTAAATATGTATGGATTTTTTTCAATAAAGGAATAAAATTATTACTTCTAAAGTGTTACTCGATGTTTAATTTTTCCCCTCTCGTATCTAAGATTATATGCAGCCTCTAGAAAATCCCAACACCCCCCTAGAAGTCTTCAACGCCCACTGGGGAGGGGCGTTTTATCTTGACAAAATACTAAGAATAGGAAGAGTGTACTGAAAGCTTAGTCGTGATCGAAACAAATTATAAAAACTTGCGAAATTCTTTAAAGCCTAATATCCAACAAATTTTGTGTCGCTTGAGCTCGCTCATATCACCTCTTCCACTCACAGTGATTATCGATGAAACTGCTTAAATCACGATAGAATGGTATGATTCGTTCTTAAAAAAGAAAAAATAGTCATTCAATTACTGAAAAATGAGTTAGAAATTCAAACAAAGTAAAATGTACGTAGCTTTGGAAAATCATAATTCAACTGATAGTTTTCGCAGAACGAACGATGCAGAAAAAAAAAAGTTCGACTTAAAAACATGAAATAACTCAAAAATTAATGTCCGCATCATTTATATGTTCATAGCAGAATGCCTAAACATATATTCTTTGATCTAATAGTTTTTGCTGCGAGAGCGAGAACACGCGCTGTTGAAATTTTCGAAAGCAGGTTTTTTTTTAAAAAAACAGTTTAGTGAGATATAATGTAAAATATTCCCGCTGTAGGCGAGGATGATCTGGTCGATGAAAGCTGCCCAATTTCGAGACCAACAACATGATTGTTGTCGCCATTACGCACCAACCGCCTTCATTTTCCCTTTAATCCATATATCGTTTGGAGAAATTTTTATTTTTTAAACTAAGTGCAGTTATAATGCTACTTTCTGTTCGATCAACAAACTGCTTGAAAAATTTGTAAAACTACAGGATGTAGCAAGGCTGTAGTAATAAATTTAGCGCTTGGAAAAAAACACTGAGATTACTATTTATAGAAAATAAATAAAAGGGGTATATTAATTTTTCTTTTAACTTCGTAATTATGATGTTTAAATGGCCATAATATGACCACACTATTTTAAATTTTTATCATTTCGTATAAAATAATGGTTTTATGTTTTTAATAAAACAATGAATGATAAGCCACAAATGAAAAAAAGAAAAAAAAAATGGAAAAAAATTTTCGACGTTTAGTTTATGTATCCCTTATGTGTTTTTATATATATTGCCCTCGAAAATTTGCTGATATTTTTTATTGCTATTAGTTTTTAAATTTTGGTCTGTTTATGTCTTAGTCTTTTACTAAGATAATGATGAATGTATGTTAAACATGCTCTTGAATGTATGTTAAACGTTAAGTAATTTATGCATTGAAACAAGTCCTGGGTATTGACAGAAAGTTAAATTTTATAACTTTTTCATACTACTAATTTTATTTGAGACTGTTTTAAAAAATAATACATGCGTTAAATAATAATACAAGAGTTAAATATTAACTCTACTATTTCCCATTACCTCAAAAATATGGAAGAACGCTACGCCTTTCTCTGCAATCTCAATTTTCCTGCATTTTGTGTATAAAATAGTGAAAGTTTAACTTAATTATTACTAATAAAAATAATATTTATAAAAAATATTATTAATAAAATGCGAATGGGCGGCCACAAGAGGAGTGCACTTGCACCTCCTTTAATATTCAATAATTTAAAATTTAATTATTTTTTAATTTTAAATAATTTAAAATAATAAGTGTCTATACTCCGATTTATACACTAAGTGTTAAAATTGTATTATTTTTCAGCAAATTATTAAAATTAACTGATATGGTTTTTTGCAATTTAAAAATACAACAAAAAATATTTTTTATTAAAAAATAACAGAAAAATCATTATTTACTCAAATCATTAGTGCTTATATCATATTTAATCTAAAGAATATAAATAAAGCGCAATTTTTATTTATTTTTGTGTTATAAAATTTAATTCTTCTTAAAATTTAAATTTTTAATCATATTATATTGATTTTAAAGCTTAATTTAATTTATTGAAATTGATTGTAAAAATTTCGAATGCTGACATGAAAAACTATTTTTCCGAAATAAAAGATAAATATTCTTCCATGATTTTTTTTGTCATATGACTATCTTTTTATTATTGTTTTACTTATTTTATTTTGTCTTTATTTGTTTATTTATTTATTTTTGCTGCATCTTGTGAAAATTTCTACGCACGCTCGTGAAAAATTAACATAATCAACTTATTATTTTTTTAATTGTAGCAACTTTTTTACTAATTCCCCAACTTTTAACTTTTTCTTAACATTGATGATAATTATATTAGTTGTTATTCATTAGTGACTAATATAATTAATATCAATTTCCAAATTTTACGTGTAGTTAACATGGAATTACCTAGGTTATTAATAAAATTGTGTGTGTGTGTGTGTTATAATAATTTTTTTTAACAACATAGGTATTAACATCGTAAGAATGTGATTGGTTTTAAAATTTTTTTCATAAAACAAAAACTCGTAAAAATAAATAAATTATAAAACCTTTCCAACTGATTAAACTTTACGTAATGGCATCACAAATCCATCAACCAATATTTGTATTTTATTTTGACATAATAAGAATAATCTGAAATCTGAGTCCACCCGCGTTATCGAACAGTGGAAGGTCCCACGCATTACGCAAGGTCATACCAGTACACCAGCCACCCCTCAAGCAGTCTTCTGGTTATAACTCCCCTTTTCCCCAACTCCATCTCCTATGTGGATGAACGTATGTGTACCGCGCTACGGGGTGGACGAAAAATTTGCGTTCCCCCCTCCCAGCACGAGCTCTGATACCAAACGCAAAGAGAAGCGGGCTTCTTCCATGGCCGAAGGTTTAGTAACTTGAAAGCCAGTATTGTTTCTTCGCGTAAACTAGTATTGTTGTTTGCCTTTGTTAAATGGCGGGACTACAAGTGTGGACATTATTCAAAGTTCGTGATTTTCGCCACGTGGTTATGCGATGACAATATGAAACGGTTGAAATTTTTCAAGCCGTATTTACAATTAAATATTTATCTGATGCTTAGGACTTGATCATTCCATATGAAACCCATGTTGAATCCGGGGGTTGGGTTCCCCGGCGGACCCCCAAATGATCCATTTTATTCATCTCCCTTTTCATCTTATTTCAGGAGACATACTCCTTATTTTGGACAGCCAGATATTAGAATTTATGAAATGAATAAGAGGCTCCAACAAAGGACAGAAGTTCGTATTTTACTTTCTTATAATGCTTGTTGTTTGTTTGTCATACGTGAAATAATTTTATTGGCTCTTCATTATTATATTCAATACAGTGTTGTTAAACTATGTTATTTGCTTGGTTTTCAATATTTGATGTAGTGATTTATATGGTCTTCTATCTTTAATTTAATGTTATTTTATAATGTTATTTGGCCTTCAATTTGTTATTAAGTAATGTTTTATAGCAGCCTTCAGAATTCAATGAAGTGCAATTAAATAATGATATTTAACCTTCAATTTTCAATGTATTATGAAATAATAAAAAAATTAATAATTTTTTCTTTTAAATTTTTTAGTGTTAAAAAAATTTGTGTTAAGTTGTCTTATGTTGATAATTTTTTATTAAATAGAGATATAATATATTTATTTCCAATAGTTAACCCTTCATTTTGTACACATTTTTATATTAAATCATATCGAAATCATATTAAATCATTTAGAATGTTTTGGTATTTATTTCAATGGTCTTAATTTATTGTATATATTTAATATTCCTTTATTTTAGAATTCATATAACCAGCATTAGCGTATTCATGTTTTCTTGATTATTTATAATGTGTGCTATAAAATTATGTTCTACACTATTCAATTAAGTATGTAATTAAAATGAGACAGAGCTGGTGGAGGGTAACAGGGGACCTGTTTGTGAGTACAATCTTATAGAGGTGCTCAAATTCATATAAATAATCCAAAATCAGTTCCAAATTTAAAATGCTATTCTTTTTTTTAAACATCTCCAGTTACATGTGCTGACTTCAGGTTTCATAACTTTTTCATATTTCAAATTATTTGTAATCGAGTTACCTAAAGATTTATCGAAGTGTTAAAGAAAAAAAAACCTCTTAGAAGTTAGGGAGATTTCCGTATCCTGATCTGTGGCAGATTAATCGCCAAGTCTTGGAAACTTCCGGGCAGCGGCCTGCAAGAAACTAAAAAAAAACATCACAGAAAAAGGACCAACTCAAAAAGTATAACTCGTAGCCACCCCCAGACAAACATCTATATGTTTTATTAAAATTTTTTTTAAAGAAATTTGCAAGTTTAAATGGCACTATGGCGATTGTAGTTGGCGTGCGACAGATCACGCTACGGAAATATTCCCCTAAAGTTTGCTGGGGATATGACAGTGTTCTTCCTAAGCATTTTCTGAAGGGCAGCTTGCTTTTTTATCTCAATAATTGCACCCTCTATTACAAATATTTACTTTGCTAGGATTATTCTCAACTGGTTAAATTTTTAATAAGTATCTTTTTGGGGGAGGGGGATATAAATAGTTTTTTTTTTTTACAGTGTTCTTAAAACTAATTTTTCAAATAATTCCTTTTTTTTTTTAAATGTTAATTTTCTAATAATTTTCTGTTTAAACTATGGAGCAATGTTTTCAAGTTGTTTATCAATTAATCATTTTTTTGCTAGTTTACTTTTTTTTAAAAAAAGAAAATCTACACAGAGATTGCCTTTAAGCATGCCTTTAATTGTTTTTATAATCTAAAAATTTTTCTCTTATGTTGAAGAATTACCATTTGAAATATACTTATAAAATAGTATGAGAGGATAATTTAAAAATTAGTAAGCATAAAATTCAGTTATTGCATAATACATATCTGCCAAGTCTCCTGTTTACCTATATATTCTCAAATTTCTCTGTATTTGTTTATTTTTTTAAATAATTAATGTGAATTTAAAAAAAAAATTGGCGATACAATATCCGCTAATGACAAATATTTCTATAATTTCTCAACAGATAGTGCTATTGCCAGTACTAAAGTTTGTTGAGTGTTATTAGTTACAGTAATTATAAATAACGATTAAAAAAAATTTTTTTTAGAATAAGATATATATACATATTTTTTACTTTGCTAAATAAAATGTAAGTGCTTATATTATTTCTTAATTTTGAATTTCTGTTTTTGACTTACATGATTATGCGTGATGTATCAAAACTTTACTCGTAGCTTAAAAACATGTCGCTAGTAAAATCTCCGTTATTTTATTCCTCCAATGTTGGCAGGTATGATAATATTACGCATTTTGATATATATTTTATCACATTAAGTGAGTGCCCTCTCATAACTCAAAAGTACCTTTTTCAGCTCATGACTGGTAGTGTTCTCCTTCACAGATTCTAATATTTATTTTCTTTGTTAAAAAATTTTAGTTAAACTCACTTCAATCAGAATTATATGTACTTTATCCTGTTAAATTTTCACATTTCTTCAAATTTTGAAATATGTATTGTCTTTTGAGTTCTTACATTAAATGCAATAATTTTTCTTACAATATGCTTTTTCCAAAGGCAAAAAAGCATAAATATAGATTTTTTTTTTACTGTTCTCTGCTCTAAGAATTTTGTGAATTTTAAAGTTTTTAGATAAATGTAGGATAGAAAGAAAAAAAACCTGAGCTGACCTCTACTCGCAATAAACTTTGTAATAAAATTTTAAATATAAGTAGACTTTGAAAATTATCCAAATAATCAGATTTGTTTGATGATTCAGTTTTAGATAAGCAGCTCTCTACTGTGATACTTACTTTTTATAACTGTATTTTTTGTCAGTATTCTTTCTGAGTATATAAGGATTCTTTTATAATGCTAGCAGCATAAGATACTGCAATATTTATTTTTGCTGTTAAAGGCAATAACCATCAAGTATTGAAATTCATTTTATTGTTCTTTACAAGTATATAAGTCTTTTTATATATATTTTTTGTACGCTTGTGTTAAAATAATTTATTTTGTCTTCTTAGGATAGTGACAATTTATGGTGGGATGCTTTTGCCACTGAATTTTTTGAAGATGATGCCACTTTAACCTTAACATTTTGTCTAGAAGATGGCCCGAAACGATACAGTAAGTATCTGTTATGTTTGAGAAAAATTCTGAGATACATTGATTTTAAATTTTCAAGCTTAATTTTAAGTATTTCTTTCTGCAATATTTTTTTGCATAAATTAGCTTGGAAATTATTTTTAAACGTCTACTTAATGACCCCGCATTAAATTTTTATTTCGAAAATTTTCTCATTAATATGATTTGATTATTAAATTTGATTGTATGCAAACTATGGTTAAACAACAGTTTTTGATATTGGTATATTTATACAAGGTTATGAGTTAAGTAAAAAAAATTAAAATATTAAAACTTTATTTGGTGTTTGTAAAAAGTGCTTAATTTTTTATCTTTTTAAGAAGAGATTTTTTCTTTCCTTTATCGATTGTCATTCTAAATTACAAAAAATTCATGATTTTTATAATTTTCTCTGCAATATTAATCAAAAACTAGTTATTTTATCATGATTATGTAAAGTTTTTGAAAATGTTTTTGAATTTTATTGATTTTATGTTTATAAATTAAAAACTTTAAAGGGATAAAAAAAAATAATTTTTGTTACTGCACAGATCCTAGTTATGATTTTTTTATTTTTTTGGAAAGTGATAAAAAATATTTTTGAGTGCTTTCAAAGTACTTAAAATGTGCTTATTTTTTGTTGAAAAATCTGGCCCAGTTTTTAAAAGCTTTAATTGCCTTTTAATGTTTATAGTTAATAACTAATTATTATAATTTCCTTTGTTAAGATTACTTCAAACTTCTCTATGTGGCATTATTTATAAATATAAAAAATATATCAATTTTAATTATTAAATGCATTTCCAATAGTGAAAGTTTGTAGTAGCTTTTAATATATTATAACTGCTCTTTCTTTGCTTATACTACATAATGAAGATTTATTTATACAGTTAACCCAGTGATTCTAATTCAAAAGGGAAACTGTAACACTTTAAGCTTACAAATAAATGTTTTTTAAAAAACAATCATTGTAACATTGAATTGTATTTAACTAAAATACTCAATAAGAAATGAACTTGGCTTAACATTAATAAATTTTAACTATACTTTGTATTTTTGATAATGTTATAATAAATTAAATACTTAACACACTACATGTAAGTTTGGATAAGCCACATTTTTTAAATTGTTTTAGATAATGTTATAATTGAAAAATAGAATTTCCATGTAGGCATTCAAATGTTTCTGTATATTTTGTTGTTGCAGTCATTAGAAATTCTTCAAACTTATAAAATAACTATCACCTTTGGAAAAAGTGTACCTTATTTTATCGACCTAAGCCCTTCATATACATAGTTTATTTGTTATTTAAAGCGGTTAGAAAAATTCTTAGATAAGTTTAAGCTTTGGCGAAAGTATACATTTATATTTAGAAAGCTTCTTAATCTGCATTCAATTTATAACTGAAAATATTTTACGGATTTCTCTTTTTAGGTTGTAGATAGCATTACAATCATTTAAAATTTTATTTTATTCCAGCTATTGGAAGGACACTAATCCCACGTTATTTCCGAAGCATATTTGAGGGTGAAGTTACAGATTTGTATTTTAGCCTAAAACATGCAAAAGAATCTTTTCACAACACAACAATAACTTTAGACTGTGATCAATGCACAATGGTTGCTCATCATGGCAAACCCATGTACAATAAAGTAAGTTGAATTCATCATTTAATTCTTCAATTTGCTGTCTTCTACAAAGTTTTTTGCACTGCTCTTGAACCTATTTTTTTTTTATAAAGACCTGGTTGCAGCTGCATTTGCAATCTCAAGTGTAGTAAAAAACCTGTTGCTGCCCATTAATAAATGATCTACCTATGGTTGATCTATTAAATGAATTATAATAATTTATTTCATTTAATAGCTCAAAAGTGGAAGTTTAATGTTGTCTCTAAATATTGAAGGGGTAGACATTAAGGAAGTTTATTCATTGGTCAAGTCAAACACATATTCACTGGTCTATTTACCCGTGCCAATCAGGATTTTGTTTTAATAAAAAAAGTTATTAAAGGGAATTTAAATGACATACTTACATTAAAACATGATACTAAAAATTAAAAAAAAACAACGCATATCATTGCTTCACATCGATTGCTGGTCCGAAAGAACACTATGATTACTGTATGGTGGTTTGAGTTAAATTTTTAGTGGTCCTAAATTAACAGACCAACATTAATTTGCATAGTTGTGTATTGTTAATAAAAATTATCTTGATCATAAGCAATATTTTCTTTCCTATTATTTCTTATGATGAATGGATATAACATTCAAAAGTTAAATATGTTTAGATTAAATTAGAGAGAATTTAAAATTAAGTTAATAAATAAAAAATAAAAAAAATAGATAGCTCTAAATTGACAGTTTTTTCGAGACCACTATAATTTTATTTGGATCACCGTATGTTAATAATAAAATAGATAGCTCTATATAAGCTAAAATAAAATAGATAGCTCTAAATTGACAGTTTTTTTGAGACCACTATACTTTTATTTGGATCACCGTATGTTAAAAATAGTTAGTTCCACGGAACAACAATAAGTGTAAAGGGATGTAATGATATTTTGGTTGGAATTATTCTCTCAAAATAGCATATTCTATCTAAATTGTGAACATTTATTTTTGTATTGTAATCATTCATTTATACAGGGCTGATTGTGCTCCGGATTTCCGGACTTTTCTCTAAGAGTGATCCGGATGTTTCCGGAGATCGAATGTCCAGACGTTTCAAAAAATCATTGATCACAGAAGTTTCTGGAAATCAAATTTTCAAAGGTGGAACTTAAAAACACAGTTTATTTTATTTGTTTGTAAGGGAGAGTCAGAGATATATTTTATAAGCTTATATTCATGATTAATATTCGTTTTTTTATACGTAANAACCTAGTTGCAGCTGCATTTGCAATCTCAAGTGTAGTAAAAAACCTGTTGCTGCCCATTAATAAATGATCTACCTATGGTTGAGCTATTAAATGAATTATAATAATTTATTTCATTTAATAGCTCAAAAGTGGAAGTTTAATGTTGTCTCTAAATATTGAAGGGGTAGACATTGAGGAAGTTTATTCATTGGTCAAGTCAAACACATATTCACTGGTCTATTTACCCGTGTCAATCAGGATTTTTTTTTTTTAATCAAAAAAGTTATTAAAGGGAATTTAAATGACGTACTTACATTAAAACATGATACTAAAAATTAAAAAAACACAACAGCATATCATTGCTTCACATCGGTTGCTGGTCCAAAAGTACACTATGATTACTGTATGGTGGTTTGAGTTAAATTTTTAGTGGTCCTAAATTAACAGACCAACATTAATTTGCATAGTTGTGTATTGTTTATAAAAATTATCTTGATCATAAGCAATATTTTCTTTTCTATTATTTCTTATGATGAATGGATATAACATTTAAAAGTAAAATATGTTTAGATTAAATTAAAGAGAATTTAAAATTAAGTTAATAAATAAAAAAAATAATAAAATAGATAGCTCTAAATTGACAGTTTTTTCGAGACCACTATCATTTTATTTGGATCAATGTATGTTAATAATAGTTAGTTCCACGGAACAACAAGTGTAAAGGGGTGTAATGATATTTTGGTTGGAATTATTCTCTCAAAATAGCATATTCTATCTAAATTGTGAACATTTATTTTTGTATTGTAATCATTCATTTATATTCTCTTGTGACTTTTTTCTAGTCACTTAGTTTTCTTATGTTTTTTATTTCTACGTTTAAAGAAAATAGTTTAAAGATCAAGGGGAAAAACTGATTCAAAGGAAATAAATTTCTAGGTGTAAGAATTTTCAGAAGCATTTGATTAAAATCGTAAAAATATGCGAGAATGTCACCAGTATTTATTTACATCTCCTAAAAATTTAAAAACAAAATTTACAATTTATGATGTTGGAAAAATAAATTAAAATTTTAGAATTGTGTTGGACCAGAACAGTTTCTTTTCTCAAAATTCCTCACCAATACTTATTCACTAGTCCATGCATGTTCTTCTTGTACACACATAGACAGGAATCATTTTCCTCCAGAACAACCCATCTTCTCTGTGTAGTAACTCTTGGAGAGAACTGTTTTCCCATGTTATTGATTTGTCAAAACTTTGTAATTCTCAAAATGCACAAGATGGCATTCCTAATGTCATTTTTGTGAAAAATGGTGAAACTTTTCTTCCTCCTTGATCTTTGTTTATCAAAGCATAAAAATTTTCAAAAATATTAGACTCGCATATATATGTAGGATGCCCATAAACGAAGACAGTGGAAAAACCAATAAGGATGGTACTTATCCTTAGATATTTTAAGAAAAAGCTAATGTAAATGAGTCACACAGACTCATTTTTAAACCAAACAAGTTTACTGTTACATTTCCAACTAACTCTCTTTTACTTCAAAATAGTTTTAACAGTCTTATTAAGGAGGGAGCGACATCAATTGGCCTTTGTTGGTTTTATCACACAGAAGTTGTTTCGTTTGTCGCATATGTACTTACACAAAAGTATCTTTTGGTACTGAAAACATGTCTTCTAAATTGTCTCCTGTAATAAGCTTTCAAATAATTTATTTGTCTTTTTTTTCTTCTTTATTTCTAGATGTTAGGGGGTCAGTATCCTAATGAACTTATGAAAGAACAACTTGCGAAAGATAATGCAGTTGTGGTAATGTTATTTTTTAAAGAAGTTTAATCATTCTCAATTTATGCGTTTATAATGTATGCTTGTTTTCTTCATTATGTATATTTTTATAGGTTTGTACAGAAGGACGTCTAATTCTAGAATTTACTTTTGATGACTTAATGAGGATAAAATCTTGGCATTTTGCAACGCGGCAGCATCGAGAATTGGTCCCTCGTAGCTTAATTGCATTACAGGTAGAATACAAAGCTTAAATTTATTATTTTATCATGTTCATGTTACATTGTTAGATTTACATTAAATTATTAGCCGAATTTTTTTTCTGAAATGTGTTTGTTGATAAGCAGAATTAAAGTGTGGATTTTATATTTATACTGTAGCTTGTAATTTAGGTAAATTACTTTTTACAAAGAAGGATTTATTTTAATTATTATCAATGTAGTTTATACAAAAAAAGATTTATTTTTTACAAATGCTGCCAATTTCATTGGATTTTGTCAGCTTTCAATTTAATCAAAAATCACCACAAATCTTCCTGTTTTAAAAAATTTTCACAAATTTTTTTTTTTTTTTACCCTGTGTACTGCTGGAATTGGAATTAGAATTATTGTTGATTTTTGAACTTTGAGTAGAAAATAAAAGTTTAAGTAAAAGTAAGATATTTTAAAAAGTAAAAGTAAGTTATTTTATGTATCGAAAAAAGAAAGAAAAAAAAACTAGATGGAGAAGAGTTTTTCTAACTTTACTATAAACTTTAAACTTTACTATTAACCTAAAAAGGTTAATAGTAAAGTTTTTTTTTTTAAAAAAAACCACTTTTACACATCTGGCAACTTGTAAGATGGGACTGAGCATGAAATAGGAGAAGAATTTCATATAGGATATGAATTACGACTGCATTTAATAATGAGTCAATGACTTATGAACCGACCTTCTTTTGATTTCAAAGAAATTTGATGTAATGGACATGTATCATTAAGTAAGTAATTTTTAATTTGAAAATTCTCCAAGTTATGGATGTGAGAAAAATTAGAAATGGCGAATTTGCATACATATAGATGGTTGTGACTTTTTCCTCACAGTGGTAAAAGAAAAATTCAAACATCATTGCAAAGCCAATTAAATGAATGATAGTATTACAGTGACCTGATTTGACCCTAAATATCTCAAAACATGTTCTCATAAATATACGAACAAAACATACTTTTCGCCACAACGTTCTTCTACTCGTGTAACAATTTCTAGTCTGGTGTCTCAACTGAAATGCTGTACAAATTTGATGCACAATGCAGCTGGATAGTTCTACTGCTCAATTGCTACAATACTCTGGAAAATACAATACGTCTTGAAAGGTAGTCAAAATCTCAATTTTTTAAGCCTGTCGGAAATTGCAAAAATTTATGTTCATCTATAACTTTTGGCACTACTCAGAAACTGAAATTCTGCTTTTAGAATATATATCTTATTTTTAATGTTGAGAAATTATTTACTTCTCGCTATATCTGTAATGTGTGAACTAGTTTCATTATGTAATATTGATCACACTTATTTTTATAGAAATTATTTTATGAAAATTAATTATAACTTAATAAGCAAATTAGCTAATTTTTTTTGTTAAGCCAACCTGATGTCCATGTTTTAGCATGAGTAGGAAGGCTTATCACTTTTTCAGATAAGAATGAGAAATAAATTTTTTTTTTTGGAGGATTTTGATTTCTTAAACTATTGTAAGGCATATAATTTATAGCAAATCAGGAGGTTTATTACAAACTTGTGTAACATTTTTTAATGATCAATACAATTTTTTGTTATTATGCCAATAATAAATCTTACTGATAAACTATTGAAACCTTTCTTTAACTTATTATTTTTATGTAATTCACTGTTTAATATATTAAAAAGTTTTGCAGAAATTCTAAAAACTGAAATCCGAATTGGAAAATAAAAATTTTTTCTTCTAATGCATCATTAATTTAATGTAAAAAAAAGTTAATAATTAATAAGTAAGTTAAATAATTGTCGGTTTTTATAGCTTCGTAACAAATGTGTTTTAAAAATATTAAAGATAAGTATTATTTGACAAAACGTCAAATAAAAATAAGTAGTTCTAACAATCCTGAATAAGAAAGAAAGTTATTTTACTATAGAAGATAAAAAGACAAAAGCAAGTATCGAAATAAATTGGTACTTTGGATAGATATGAAAGGAAACTGTGAATACTATAAAAGTGAATTGTAATTATGATTTGTTTATTAAAATCCTCATATGCTGTCAGAACTGAAGCATATATTCTAATTTAAAATGAAAACACCCTGAATTTTTCATTATTACCGTTTCGTTTTCTCTGCTCACAAATTTAGGCATTGCATAGAAAATTTTCTCTCTTTTTAATCGCATAAGCATTATACTCTTTGAACTTTCACTAACGATGTCTCTTTGGATTATTATTTTCCGGATCTGCTGATGTTGTAAATGATAAAACATAAATATTGATAAAAAGAACACGTAGTTTCAGTCTGTGCATAATCCATTTATTTATGATATTTTATTATGATATTGTTTGGACTCGTGAAAATTGAGTATTATGTAATTTCAATTTAAAAAAAAAAACCTAATTGTAAAGCAGTTTCATAAAAAGTCATTTTATATGAAATTGAGAAAAATGTTGAGAGGAAATAAATTGAATAAACTTAACATTAGCATTCTAGCTTATAATTTTCTTTTATTGCCTCTTCATAAAATAATTATATTAATGCTTTATAACATTAAGTGACATTTGTTATTTTTATTTACAGGCTCAGCAACAAGATCCAGCTATGTTGGAACAATTATCAAAAAATATTACCAGACAAGGTTTAACAAATTCTACTCTGAATTATCTCAGGGTGAGTTATTAGATTTTTACTTTGAATACTTAAAGAGCTAAGTCTGATATTCTATGAGAATCATCCATTGGTGTGTTTTTTTTCCCAGGACATCACTGAGCAAAGGCAAAATCAGGGTTCCCATGAGTCAGGGAAAACCTGTAACTGTCAGGAAATTTTATTTTAACTCTAAAATGCAAAGAATAGTCAAGGAATGTTACAATTTTTTTACGAAAAGCCTGGAAAATAACCAGTTTTCGTTTAGTAACAGTAATCTGTTATTGAGATTCGAGTTAAATACTTCTAAAATCTATTACAATTATTTTTCACAATTCCACTTTTCAGAAAAACGTTACCATGTTTCCATTCTCATTCTATTTTATGTTTTGTCCACAAAATCTAATGTTTGACATACAGAAATTTGATGGAAAATTGCATGGTATAGGTAAATTATGGTTGTGGATTTTCATTGAAATTTACCTGATATGCCTAGGAAAGTCAGGTAAATTTTTTTCTTTCAAAAATTGAGTGGAAACCATGCAAAATCCTCTACACACCTCTTGCTTGTCAGAAACCTTATAAAGATTAGATAAGGTTTGGTTCAAGATCAGACATAAAAGTTTCCAAATATATTTATTTCGGTTCATTTAATTTTTTCTTCTTATTTATTTTTTGTAGTGATATAATGTATTAAGAAATGCTCTTACAGCTAAATCTCCATGATCAATATTTTAAGTCTAAGCACAATGCAAAAGAACAAACACTGATACATTCAATTTTGCCCAATAATGCCCATCAAACTTTAGTTTGATGAATACCAGTTTGTCTGAGAAGTAAAGGTGGTCTGTGTGTAATGCTGACCGCATTGCCACAATATTGACATTGGTTATTAAATTCTGATGTCTTGACCTCCCTGGCCAACAATGTGTTGTATGCATGGAATCTTATGTGTGTTTGTATGTGGATATGGAGCTGTATATGATATGGCTGTATGCATATTTTCAAATGAGAAAGATTTTTGTAAACAGCTTACTGTTTATGGGCAATGCGCAAAACAAAAACAGTAAATTTAAGCCTCTTTTATTTAACAATACATTGCTCCTATTATTACTTTTTAAAGTTAAGATGCCAATTCAAATTGATTAAGATGTCATTATGTTCCTATTATTGCTTTTTCAAGTTAAGAGGTCAATTCAAATTGATTAAGATGTCATTATGTTCCTATTGCTTTTTAAAGTTAAGATGTCAATTCAAATTGATGTCATTATGTAAGATGTTTTTCAACTAAGCTTTTCAAATGATATTTCAAGTAACAGTTTTTATTACATTTCTTGGCTGTCAATATAAATCTTAATCCTGTTTTTTAATTGTAGTTATGTGTGATTTTGGAACCCATGCAAGAGCTTATGTCCAGGCACAAAGCTTATGCCCTCAGTCCAAGAGATTGTCTGAAAACTACTTTATTTCAAAAGTGGCAGCGAATGGTTGCACCTCCTGGTCAGTTTTTATAAATTTATTGTTTCTTATTTATTTATAAAAATAATAAATGTTTTAAAAATCCGAAATTTATTTATTAAAATAAAAAGATTTGATTTCTGAAATTTATAAATTGAAAAAAAGAATTTTTTTTTGTTGAAGTTCTTAGATTATGGCTTTTATAATTTAATGTTTGTTTTCTGAAAAGCCAAGGAATATCTTAAAATTGTTTAACTAATCTCTGTAACAGGAATTATTTCTAGACTTAATAACCTTTAAAAAAAATTCTATGAAATAACATACAATCAAAGTTAAAGCATCTGTAGAAAAAAAAAAAATTCTTTAAATCTAACAAGGTCAGGTTTGATTATGTAGCTTTCACGTTTTTATGTTAAAACAAGTAATTTTGATACCAACTCACTTTCTTGGGAACCTCTTGAAATAATTATATGAACTGGCTTCTACAAGAAGCATATATTACATCCAAAAGTTTGAATTTAAAAGTAATATTAAGGATTTTATTTATGTTTGCATTAATCATGGGTACTAAGAAGATATTAAGGTCTGAAATTGCTTGTTTTACAATTACTGGACAAGGTCTATCATCACCTTAGTTAACCGAAGTATTGTTCAATTTGTTTGTCCCAAGTTAAACATCCAATAAAATTTAGTGTGCCTTTTAGCATATGTTGTATGTTATTTAATCTGTTCAAGATTCATATATCCTTGTCTAGAAAAGAGCCTTTTCTTTCTTTCTTTTTTTTTTAAAAAAAAATGCATTTCTTTTAAAAATTATCTAATTTCCATAATTGCCCAATCTTATTGTGATTTAATTTTAAGAATGTATTTTAACTTTTTTGTTAAAGAAACTTTTTAATAAGATTGAGGATAATTCTTGAAAATTTAGTTTGATGCTTGCACTTAGTATTTTTAAACTCTTGACTTATAACTCAGTTCTTTGTAGTTGGCAGAAAAGTCTTAAAAATGTAATTTTGCTAAATTATCTTAAATATATGCTTTATTATTTTCAATGGTTGAGTTAAAAGTCTTTACATATTTTGTTAAATTGCAGTTGTTGTAATAGTTAATAATAAAATAAAAGCCAACTGTTTTATGTCACACAATATCTTGCTTAGTTTAAAATTTTATTGATTAATATAATTTTTTAAAAAGATGTGTTGATTTATTAATTTTTCTCTTTGAAATTAATCTACACACAGAATTCAGTAACTAAAACTTACACCTAGCATGACAACCAAATCAATACAAGAAATGTTTTTATTTCTTTCTTTATATTTTTAGTTTATTTCGTTCATTTATTTTTTATTAGTGTTTTTGTTTATATGTTGTATCTTCCTATTTCTATTTAGTTTTTATTATTATTATTACAAGTTTGATTTTGCATGCATGCTGTGCCCTCAATGTTGCTCTGTCATTTATGTTTTTTGTGTTGAGTCTTACTTAAAAACATTGAGGCAGCACTTTGGAGCTGGGTGCAATGGTAGCTTATTCCTTCATTAATTTCAATATAGGAGGTACACACCGTCCTGGTCCGAATGATTTTAAAATGCAACCGGAAGTAGGTAGGTCTAATATGTTAATTACAGGGCTTACTTTATTATTTTACCTCTTGGTGGTGGTTTAATGAATAAATTTGTATGCTTTCTATTCAATCTCATATTTAAACTCTGTGAAAAATAGTGTGTTATATTATCCTTTTTTAATATTACTTTTAATAAGTAAGGATAAAATTATGTTGGAACGAAATTATAATATTGCACTTCAAATTAAAAATTTCTGCTTGAAAGTTGTTGTTTCTGTACATAATGTGAAATATATTTTACATTATATAAAGAGACAACAGCTTTCAAGTAGAAATTTTTAATTTGTAGTGTAATTGTAATTGCTTATTATAAATTGTTTTTCACAAGTTGTAACATTAAGTTGTATAATGGTTGTTTACCCTGTATTGTTGAGCGTGATAAAATTACTATCTCGCTTCACATAAAAAAATGTTTAAATTAGCTTTTAAATTCTGAAAATACTATGTCTTAAAAATAATATAAAATCTTTTTTCAAAATTTCCAAATATAGCAGTTTTAGAGCAAAATAGTTATATAATTTGTATATTAAATTAGCAAGTTAATTTTATTTGCATAGAAAAGGTAGATGTAGTCTGTCTATATTTTACCATGTAACTATGAACAACTGCTTTAAGCTTATGATGTTTCTGTCCAACATTTAACAAAAAACTGCATTTTAATATGCATGTTTTTCTACAAAACACACTAGTGTTTGTTACTTTGTTTGATATATAACTAAAAAAATGTTTTTCTAAGAGAAAAGTCTTAACTGTAGTTTCTAACTTTCCATTGTTTTATGTGTAAATTATAATTTTATTTCTTGTTTGAAAAATTACAGAATGTTTTAAATATGAGATTTCTGTTAATATGTGGCTTTTTAATGCTTTGGTTTATGGTATTTGGTTTGCATGTTTAAATACCATTGCATGATTCTTTTTATCCTGCCATTTTTTTAATTATATTATTTCTATTCAATGTATTTTTGTATTTGTACTCTTAACATGATAATTCACATAATTGTTATTTTAAAATTGTTACTCCACATAATGGTAAAGAATTATAATTCTAAGTATATATATGACTACTAATAATTTTATGGTATGGAGAAAGCACTCTAAAATTTGGGCTCATTAGTTGGTATTGGGAGTATAATATATTTTTATTTTCTGTGTTTGCATACTATATGCGGTTTTATAATAATGTTTTAAAGCTACCTTTGTATAGGCTAATTATTGGCTTATGACAGTGCAGAAAATTGAAAAATATACTCAATATCTCACTACCTCTTCACTCATTAATCATTTACATATATGTTTCTCTACACTTGTGGATAATTTTTTAATAATGTAAGCTCATTTAATTACGCGCTATTATTAATAAAATTTGCAAGTAAATAATTGTACGCTTATAATAATCATGTCTATAGAATCGAAACAATATAATAAAAGAATTTTAACAGTTACGATTTTTTAATATCTAATATTTTATAATTTATTATTAAATGGTTGCGTTCTTGTGTATTAAATTAGAACAACTTCTAAAATAAAAATTGCGATCTTTAATACTTTAGAAACTCAACGCCCACCCAGTAAAAGACGCAAGAGGAAATCATCAGCGACTAATAATGCTAACAGTACAGGAACTGGTGGTGGAAAAAAGAAAAACATGTCTCCTGGTCCTCCTAATTTTTCGTTGGCATCACAGGTTTGTTTTTTTAATTGAATTATAATCATTCATCTTAAAAAGAATGTTTTTCTCTCATGGGATTTATGTGAAGAGATTTGTGGGGAGGAAAAAAAAACAAACAATTTTCTATGTTTTGTTTTTATTACAACAATCAATATTTTTACCTCACACATAAATGAATTAATCTTAATTAGTGTATGTATGTCTTTGTTTTGTTCTTTATAATATTTACCTTTAAATGCTTTTTCTTGTGACATATTCCCAAAATAACAAACTTTAGAACGTAACAAATTTAAGTTACGATAAAAATCTTGTTAAAAATTTATTTCAATTATATTAAAAGCAATTTTCTTATTAATACTGGTTACTTTTACGATGCAGTTTTCTATCACATATTTACTATTAACTTTTCACGTTCTATGTAAATAGGCAACTTCTATGACACAGAGTCAGTGGAGCATGCTTTAAATCACCTGATCACAAGAAAAACCGTTGTATAACTTTCAAGTTATTAACATTCACTCTATAACAGGTTTTTTTTTTTTTAATTCAGTAAATATTTTGTTTTTCAATGTTTAATTTCATTTTATAACTGTAAAAACTAACTTAACTATAACAGTACATAATAGCTGTTAAACAACTAGGAAAAAAAGAAAAGGAATGCAACTATCTCAATTTACTAAAGTTTAAATCAACTGATTTTATTTAAACTCTTTTCATCTATCTTGCAATGGTTTTAACAATTTGGAATGAGCAGTACAAGGTCATTGTCAAAGAAATTTGCACCTATGTTTATTGTTTAATAGTTAAGAGATGAAAAGTTCAAAGAGTTTTTTAAGAACTAATAAATAACTATACAGGCTGTATTTTTGGATGGATGACTGTGCAGTAAATTATAGTTTATTAATGTATTTATAATTTTTATTCTATGAAAAATGATTATTAAAAGCCATTTAAGTTTGGACAACTTCTCTAAAACTTCTAGTTTTAAATTTTTCAGAAGGAAAACAGAATCTTAACTATTGTTCAAAATCTTTTGAGCTGTCTCTTCCTTTTTTATTAATTTCTAATTCTGTTTGAATGTATTATTAAAAAAATGCTTATGTTCTTAGGATGACCTTATAAGTTTTTCTTCCCCCTTCTTTAAATCTAAGGTAGTGTGGCAAAATGTTTTAGTTAGAATTCATATTTTCCCCCCTTCTAATAAAACTGTGTTATACTTATTAAGTAGAAAGGAAGGTAGTAGTCTACAAACACATTTCTAGAGGTCTGTATAATAAATATAAATCTTCAAAAGGAAAAATGTAGAGTTCTTAAGCTATTAATTTTTCTTTCGACACTTTAAAAAAAATAATTCTCAAGCTCTGTGAATTGGAGCGACATTTATGTGTCTTATTTATCATTCTTATAATCTGTTGAAAAGTTAATTTCGTTGTTAAAACATAAATCAACTATCAAACATTTGTGTATCACAGAATTTTAAATTTTAATTGAAGCATTGACTTTCTTTTATGTCATAAACTTGCTTATTATAATGGAATAGAGAGGCTTACATATTAGTTATTATTATAATTATAAACAACCCTTTTTCTGGTACGAATTAATAATTACTTTTTATTTTATGTTTTATTCATAGAACTCAAGCTCTCAACAATAAAGCGAGTTATGAGTATGGCAAGTATTGTTATTTTCTTTCTATTGTATTCAGCATTTTGACCGATATCCCAGTTATTGCATTTGGGATGTTTTCATTGTTCATTGAGTGTGTTCTGAACATTTCAGTCAACTCTCATTATAAAACTTTTGTTTTAAACAAAAATAATACTGATTTGACTAATCTTTTTTTTTTTTAATATTAAGTATGTAAGTGTTGTCAGAGGACTTGGAACAGATTTTTTCAGCATTTTTTTGATCCTGCATGTATCTTATACATCTGCATACTTATTGAAATTACATCTGGAATTTCTCTGAATTAAACAAATTAACAACGTTTTTAAATCATCTAGCATGCATTGTGTTTGAATTTTTCATGCTCTGTAATAGTTTATAACAAAATTTAACATTTCTTTTAAATCACTAACATTTTGAACCTACTCAGTGAAATAAGTTAGATTGTTTTATTATTTAAAACAGATATATTGTTAATATTTTGCTATGTTAAAATATATATATTAAAATGTTCCAAAAGTTAGCTGAAAATATACTTGTGTAAAGTATTATATTCTAACTTATTATTCCATAACAGCTAAGTAAAGTTTATTTTATATTCAATGATAGTTGACTGCTTGTTCTTTTATTTCCAATACATGATCATAAAAATTGAATTAAATGTCAGGTGAAATTGCCAGATCAGATTTGTTTTGAAATGCTGTAATACAGTAGAATGAATTAAATTTCCTTGCCACTATTAACCTATTTTCCACTTTATTGATTCATTCAATCTCTATGTTTAACAACTAATAAGGAAAATATTGTTAGTATTTGTTCTTTGTTTTGATGTGTTATTCTTCTTTTCCAACATTCTTCTAACCTTTTTTTTAGTTCTGCCTCATTTGTCTTTTTTTTTTACAATTCTTTCTCTACATCAAATAACACTGTGTACAAAAATTAAACATGCATGTAGCCCTTTTTTTTTTTTAACCTTAAATTTAAAACAAATTCTGGCAACTTCACCTGCCTTATTTTACTCCTCCATTTACCGGAGACTTAATTTTAATGTGGCTGGAAGGTTTCCAGAATTTGTTTTTCCTTTGAGTCCCAGTTATGATAATTTGATTGATAAAAATTTATAAAACCAACCTAGAAAAAACTTGCCCATGCACTATGCCATGGTATGGCATAATAAATAAAATATAAATAATTAGAATAATATAGATTTACATGTTTTTGTAAATAAATTCATTATATGGCCTTTTCCCCTCTGAAGATATTTAAAATTCTCCTTAAAATTATTTAGACCAAAAATGAAAATTATTTAAGTTTTAAAATAACAATTTTAATAAGCTATATTTTGGTTTTAGTTGTCCTCCCACATATAAGTTAGATCTGTTTTGAATTTATGTTAAATCAGGACAAGAGGTTAAGAAACTCCTAAAATAAAAGCCAGAAGGTATTTATCTTAAATGATTACCTGCTTTCAGACTCAAGCCGTAGCCCAATGGTTGATACCAATTCCAAAACAAACATATTTTCTGCTATAAACAATGAGGTTCTTAATTATGTCAATTGAGTTGTTTAAAACTACTATTTTATTAAAATAATGCAGAAACAACGTAATAAGCAGGAAAACAGGCTTGAGACAGACAGAAAATAGTTTTAGAAGTACTGAGACACAGAAAGTAGAAAAATTATAGAATCAATCAAATTGCAATATGAACTTATTACCGTTGCTGTCACTCTTGAGCTAACATGTCACTAGAGTAGCCTCATCCACTGTCACATGTTTTGGATTAACAACTAACAGACCATTTAAAAAAAAAAAAGATTTCTGTATGTAGAGAGTAAAGGAGAGTGCTTTGAAGGTCATAAAAAAATATCTGCAATTTTTTTAAAAAGTATGATTCTTAACAATTGCTTTACTTGGTTGGTTTACTTTCTGCTCGTGCGTAAATTGTTTTCAACTTTTAACATCACATCTATATTGATTTTGCCTTGGCATTAATGATGATGCTTGCTTACAGAGCTGAAACAATTGTCTAGTCTCTCAAGCTTATTTATTTGTGCTTATTACATAGATTCTACATTATTTAACAACAATTTAAAAAAGAAAAAGAGTGCTACTTATAGATATTTGTTTTAATATTTAGAATTACTTTCTGTTTTAGGATGTTATGGTTGTTGGTGAGCCATCCCTAATGGGAGGTGAATTCGGAGATGAAGACGAGCGTCTCATTACTAGACTTGAAAATACTCAATATGACCCATCAGCAGCAGCTGCCAATGGATTGGAAGATGGAGATGAATTTTCTGGAAATCCTGGTGTAGGTCCGGGTCCAAATCCTGGTGGAGGTCCACCACCCTCCTGGTCTGGAGCTCCACCCAATCAGCCACCTGAACGCAATCAAACGGGAGGTCCTGGATCAGTCCCTCAGGCACAGAGCCAGGAAGACAAAAAACCATCTCCAGCGATAAGCCAGTAAACATCCATTAAAACCATGACAAAAGAATTAATTGAATCAATGACAAACTGTGAAACATTTAAGTATTAAAAGCTCTTCCAATAAAATACCAGTGCGGTACAAGTTTTCATGTGACATTTTAAATGTGTTATTTCAAAGGAACATTGTAGCATAGCAAAAAAAGACATTATTAGGCATTGTGTCCTCTCCCCAAATAGTGTTCTAAATAACTCTTGTACAAATACAAACCGATATCATCGTGTTTGTTGTTTTTATGGCAATTTTACTCTCCTTTCCGAAGGATTTTGTTTTTAAAATGGTGGCGAGATTTTATAATCGTGGGTGATTTTTATTTCGCTAGCAAAATTAAAGGATGTATATATTAAGAATTTATTCATTTGTAAAATTTTTTCATTTTATGTTTTAAATTCATTGAAATATTTAATAAACTTGTTGCCGATACAAGTTAGTTACTTAGTGTACATTACAACGCTGCTGGAAAAAATGCATTTAAATTGAATTCATTTAAAAGTTATCTGTAATATAATTGTAAGATGCTTCTTTAATTACAAACACATCTACATCCTTTAGTTTTGCCATGTCATGTTACTTTTTATAAAAATAATAAAAAAAAACATAAGTCTTTAGACCAAATATCAATGTATTGTGTATTTATAACTGGTTTTTGTGCTATGGTCACATACCATTGTGTAGCAAACTCTCAAAAAATAAAAACTATTTTGAAAGTGTTGATGGACTTATTATTTTGCTTCCAATTTTAGCTCGTAAAATTCGTAATCTATATTCTCATATTTCCTGTAAATAAGCAAAACTAAATGGCCATGAACAATGATTACATTATTTCTAACTTTACAGCAGAAAAAGCAAATTGTCTTAAATTAAAAAGTTATTTCAGGATCATTACAACAGCGCTTGAGTAGCACGTCAAACAAATTCCTCTATGTCAAACAATATGGCGATGTAAACAGTCATGAAGAAGTTAAACTCAATAATTGATTAAGTTTCGAGTTGCATTGTGCGTGAACTGCCACTAATATTATCTTGCATTTTCTGGCATAAAATTGCATTGGCTACAATAGATATTTTAAACAATATTTAATTTATTGTTTTCTTTCATAAATAAATGTTTATTTATTAATAATATGTTATAGCCTTTCACAAAAAAGTTCGAATGTTAGATTGAATACTATTTAACGTTATATAATATTAGCTCTAATATTAGAAGATAGGATTCGGAAGTCTAGCTTTTTCTAGCCGGGCAGTATTACATTACATCTTTCTAATGTTAGATAATATTTTGCTACCTGAGTAGGATGAAATCTATAACTATCAACGATAATTTTTATCAACACCCATCAGACCATCTGAAGTTATTTTTTAAATTACGTTTTCTTATTTTAATGTAACCTGTATAGTTTCCCTCACCATTTATTAAAAAAATAATTCTAACAATTTTCTATTAGCAATTTTATTTTTTCTTCCTTTCTTAATAACCAATTTTCAATGTATAATAAATTTATAGATGAGTTATTTATTAATAAAACATTGAACTGCTTTAAACAGTTTTGTCGAAATCATCTTATCAGCAATTCTGCCAGATTTCTTTTTCCGGGAGTGCGTTCTTCTCCTAAACAGGAAACTTCTGTTTTATTCTTTTAAATGTGAAGTTTGACACTCCAGTTGCCAGACATGCTATTTGCGATGGTTGATGGAGAGGTAATTTAAAGGGCTTTTTCCTTAGCTACATTAGCAAAAAACTCAAATACATTGTGCATAATTTAACGTGTTTGTGATTTTAAAACTTCACCCTTTTTAAATTTAAAAGGCATTTTTAGAAAAGCTTAAAGATGAAAATTCGAAAAAATATATTTGTTTAAAAAAAATTTCTAAAACAGAAGCTTGTGAAAAAGCGAAAAGATCAAAAAAATTAATCGAACGCTCTAAAAACGATGTTTCAGGCGCGAATGCTTTTTTCTCTTCATTCTAAGGGCTAACACAATAGACCGAAGTAAGATAACCCCTTTCTCTCGCCGACCCGAGCCGAAACCACTTCTAAACAGTGACCCCTACTGGAAATAGTCATACCTCGTTACCATAGTCACCGCCACAGGTTCAGACCAATGTCGTGCAGGAGTACTTATTTTTGACAAGCAATATACAGTGGCAGGGCTGATTGTGCTCCGGAAAAAATCCGGATTTTTCGCTACCAGTAATCCGGAGATTGAAGGTCCAGACGTATAAAAAAATCGTTGATCACAGAAGTTTCCGGAAATCAAATTTTCAAAACTGGAACTTAAAAACACAGTTTATTTTATTTGTTTGTAAGGGAGAGCCAGAGAGATACTTTATAAGCTTATAATCATGATTAATATTCATTTTTTATCAGTAAATAGTTGTTATAATCATAAACTCAAGAATAAAAGACATATTTGTAAATTTTAATTACTTTTCCAGGTCATCATAGGTATGTGTAAAATTGTAAATATATTTTAAGTAAACTCAGTGGCGTACCTAGAACTTTTGCCGCCCGGGGCGATCTCCAGTTAGCCGCCCTTTCTATTATAAGTCAATCAAATAGTGGTTTTTATAAATTAATACACATAAATAAATTATTAAGTTATTTAATCCATATTAATTAATACACAGAGTAAATTTTTTTAGACATATTTGTATAATATCTACTCTTCTAGCTTTCATACTTGAAAAATCGTGTGTAATGCTCTCAAAATTTATATTATTTGTAATTTCTTGTTCTATTGACAATATTGCAAGATTTTGTAGTCTTAATTGACTCATTGTAGAACGAAGATAATTTTTTATCAACTTAAATTTTGAGAAGCTTCTTTCGCAATTAACGACAGTGATTGAAATTGTTAAAAAAATTCTTAACAAAATTACAATGTTGGGAACAGAATTTTCCAACCTATACTGCTGAATAAATTTTAGTAGATCAAGAGGGCCCTTCCCCCCGTTTTACCAATGTTTTGCCGCTTCTTTTAGTGTAGGTACAGCCAAAAAAACCTGGATCCTTTTTCTTTCAATATGGAACTGTTCTTTATCAATGTCAATCAAGTCATTTATTTGACATTCAAATTCTTCATTTAGTAGGTTACACGGTATTATACACGAATATTTTCTTTCAATATTTTCACGAATATTTTCTTACACGGTATTATACACGAATATTTTCTTACAAGGCCATGCAACTGATCGAAGCGTTCTTTTATTTCCTTTATAATTCTGTCCATAGATGAAAACATTTCTCTTCGTACTTCTTCTTCTAAGGATAGCCNAAATATAATAATGAAATAAGAATCAACGTTTACAATTTAATATTTTGAAATTTATATTTTCGTATTTTTCTCAGAAAAAATTTGAAAACAAAAATGTATGTACTATGATTGTTTAGAGTGTAATTGTACATAGTTGCAAAATATATTAATTAAAAACAATTAGAGTACATAAAAATAGAGATTTTCAGCTTCAAAATGAGCTAAAGCAGAAGCGTTTTTGATCATTTTTAAAGAAGTTATGACACTTTGAATTTTGCCATTTTTTATAAATTTCTTGGTGTACTGATACTTTTGAGCGGTACTGTATATCTACTCATATTTCCTATAAATAGACAAAACTTAATAGCCATGAACAATGATTACATTGTTACTAACTTAGGCAAAAAAAACAGGGTGGCCACCCATCTGGAATTATCAGCGAATTTTTTTATACTGGAAAAATCAGGGAATTTTTTCTTCGATATTTTTTCAATTTCACTAATTTAAATTATTTACTAATTTTCTTAATTTAAGTTATTTCATCCATTATATCCACTTTTTTTAGACTGAAATGTTTTTATCCATTATGACCACTTTTTCTTAGACCAAACAGCTGAAATATCATCAACCTAACGATACTTTGCTTGCATCAAAATTTGCTCCAATATAACCCTGTTAAACTAGAATGTCACATAAAATTATCCCTTGGTTGCTAAACGTATGTAGAAACCTTTGACCTCTATGGGACTGCAATTTAGGTATTTGCTTCTGTTTTTAATTTCCGTCTGTGTGTTGAATCCATTTATAGTTCAAATTTGTTCTGATGCTTTAGTAGTAATTTTTTTCTATTTTGACAAAATGTTTTTGTATTTTTAAATAAAATTCTCCAAAAATTAGTTGGTTATAATTTGATAATAATAAATTTTATATCGCTCTCTTTTCTGAAAGCTTTTGTACTCCCATTCAAAGAAATCGGTAAATTATTTTTTCTCTGCAAACCAACCAATCACATTTTTTTACAATAGCTAACAGCAATGTTTGTTAACAAATTGCAGACAATCTTAAAAATTTCTGCAGAAAAAAAGATGATTTATTCTTTCGTATTTTTTTCAGCTATTTTATTGTTTCAACTCTTTCTTTACTCTGTTTTTTAAAATCTATAAATATGAAGATGCAGAATATGACAGTTTTGGTTTTAATTAATGTTATTATAATGCTTTTTTAAATTGTTCTGTTTTTGTCGGAGAAAATAGTTACTTCGTTAAGTCATGAAAAATTCTTGGAATTAGTCATGGATTTGAAAATCTGAAATGTAGCAAATACCCTGTTCATGCAACTATCATTGAAATTTATCAAGTTTACTAAATTATAAATACCTTGAGTAGCAGGTCAAACAAATTCCTCTATGTCAAACAATATGGCGATGTAAACAATCATGAAGAAGTTACAACTCAACAGTTGATAAAATTTCGAGTTGCATAGTTCGCGATTTGCCACTAATATTATCTTGCGTTTTCTTACAGAAAATTGCATTGACTAAAATAGATATTTTAAGCAATATTTAATTAATTGTTTTCTGTCATAAATAAATGTTTATTTATTAATAATATGGTATAGCCTTTCACAATAAAGTTCGAATGTTAGATTGAATACTATTTAACGTTTTATAATATTAGAAGATAGGATTCAGAAGTCTATCGTTTTTTAGCAGGGCAGTATTATATTGCATCTTTCTAATGTTAGATAATATCATTTTGCTACCTGGGTAGGATGAAATCTATAACTATCAACGATAATTTTTATCAACACTCATCAAACCATCTGAAGTTATTTTTTAAATTACGTTTTCCTATTCTTATTTTAATGTAACCTGTATAGTTTCTCTCACCATTTATTAAAAAAATAATTCTAACATTTTTTTATTAGCAAATTTATTTTTATTTTTTCTTCCTTTCTTAATAACCAATTTTCAATGTATAATAAATTTATAGATGAATTATTTATTAATAAAACATTGAACTGCTTTATACAATTTTTTCGAAATCATCTTATCAGCAATTCGACCAGATTTCTTTTTCCGGGAGTGAGCAACACACCTTCTCCTCCTAATCAGGAAACTTCTGTTTTTATTTTTTTAAGTGTGAAGTCTGACACTCCAGTTGCCAGACATGCTCTTTGAGATGGTTGATGGAGAGGTAATTTAAAGGGCTTTTCTCCTTAGCTACATTAGCAAAAAACTCAAATACATTGTGCACAATTTAACATGTTTGTGATTTTAAAACTTCACCCTTTTTGAAATTTAAAAAGGCATTTTTCAAAATTCAAAAAAGTTAAAAGATGAAAAACAGAAAAAAAATTTACTACAGAAATATATTTGTTAAAAAAAATTTCTAAAACAGAAACTTGTGAAAAAGCGAAAAGATTAAAAAAAAAAGGAATCGAACGCTTTAAACGATGTTTCAGGTGCGAATGAAGTTGGTTGTTTGCTAAGTTGGTTGTTTCTCTTCATTCTAGGGCTAACACTATAGACCAAAGAAAGATCAGGCGTGGATCCAGAAACGCACAATAAAAAATTTATTTTTTCGTTTTTAATGCTAGTCTTCTCATTTTATTTTTTTCATAATGAACAATACATAAATAAGTCAAGTATTAATAATTGGGTATACTATAGCCTACGTCACAGATCGTGTTATTCCTACTAAATTTAACTAGTAAACAGCATTTTCTGCGAACTTGATTTCTAGCAACAAGTAAAAGCATCAAACGAAGTGTCTTGTTAGGAGTCGCTACTCGCCAGGTTGGAATTGTATTAGTCTAGTTCCTTTGGAAATAATTTATATTGTTGTTTTACCGAAGTTTATGAATTTAGTAAGCATATTTAAAACTCAGTTTATTAATTAAACTAAGAGGTAAATGTTATTCCTAGTAAGTGGAAGTAGTTGTGCTTTTTTCATATTATACCCAATTCAAGCATGGTGCCAGATTTTAGTTACGAGTTTCGCAAGTTTCCCATCTTCACCTTTATACAATCTTTGGTTAAACCTGCTGAAGCGCACTTGGAGCGCTTCAACATTATTAATGTTTACAATAAACTATGACGAATTTCGTTTTGATCTTTTGGATTATGATTCTTGAAACAGTGAAGAACATAATTAGATGGGAAAAAAAGCGATTTTTCCCTCCTACCTAGGTGTATATGCCCCCTTAAATAATTCTTAAAATATTTTATTTCTTTTGTAAACTATTAAAAAAAATTATTTTTATTTATTTTTTTTCAATTTTAGGGAGGGGTCATGCCCCGCTGGATCCGCCACTGAGAAAGATATCACCGACCCGAGCCGAAATCACTCCTAAACAGTGACCCCACACCCCTACTGGAAATAGTCATACCTCGTTACCATAGTCACCGCCACAGTTCCAGACCAATGTCTGGAGGAGTACTTATTTTTGACAATCAGTATACAATGGGCTGTTAGCGACGATCTGCGAAATATGCCAAAGGATGGTTCAAAAGCATGCTCACATAATTTTGATTCTCTGGAGAAGAGACGGCTTCAATGCACCCGACTACCTGCGTGCGAACCTGCACTTTGTGTTAAAACAGTTTAACGAAGATCGTACCTTCGCAAGCAGATCAAAGCAGGCACTCACCCGCTCACTGACCGCAGACATTGATGCTTGACATCAATGATGTACTTGGAACCGTGACTTGTAATCCGTTCACATTATAAAATGATAATTTACAGAGATTCATTGCTCCTTTAAGTTTTTTTTTAATGGCGTAACGCAGTGCTTTGTTTTAGAAATAAACATTTTATTTACCGATTCATAATATAAAAATGTATTTATTTTAATTTTTTTCAATGAGGATCTTCGTCATTACTGTCTGCAAAGGGGGAAGGAATGCGATTTCTAACATTGAATTTGCATGCAGTTTTGGTAATCTCTCTTTTTTTTATCAAAAAAAATTAACCCAAAGCCCCATTGTTTTATCCATTTCGCGTATTAATGGATATAATTACTTACAAGACGGAATAGCTATATTTTTAAGCAAAAAAGTTTTTTTAAGATTGCCCATAATATAAACTCGCGGATTTCTCCTTTTTTGAAAATACCACAGTTATATATGCAGACAGCGTCACTAACCCAATACAGTTTTCAATCTCAAAGCTTTTCCCAATTACGAGCTCCTTATTTCAAAAAAGATTATAGATATATTATTACTTAACAACGATTTTCAAGGCAAAGGAAGCAAAAAAAACTGTTTTTTATTCGAAATTTGATAGAGCATAACCCTGAAAATCAACAATACTCCATAGAAACCAGTGTATGTTTATAACTAGGCAGCATTTTGGCAATAATATAACAAAATAAAATTATGTGATGTTGCTTTCTAAAGATAAACGATAAACTGCTTCAACATACTGGTAGTTAACTTCACAGGAAAAGTCGGAAGTCTTCACAAGAAATGAAGCCGTGAATCAGACAATTTCTACAGAGGATGAAAAAAATTTAGGACCTCAAATTTGCACAGTAATTGTTTTCCAAAGCCTTCTTAAACATAAGTAAAAATCAAACCAATCAAAAAATACAGAATTTCATTTTTTTTTTCATTGTTAGCAGTTAATGATAAATTCGAAATTTCATTTTTAATATTGCTGTTTTTAATCCGTGTTCCTTTTTTACGGCTTGATTAAGAATCAGTTTAATAAGTTATCACCATAGTGATGTGAACCTATTGCAAATGTTTTCAAATGTCCTAATAATAAATACTCATTAAAGAAGGTAATTTACCGACCTAAATTCATTCCACAACACAAACACGGTACCAAGATGAAAATGGTAGTCTATTTGCATAAGAATTAAATTGTTATTTACTATTTCAAGCAAACATTAATTTTGTAAAAATTAAAGCTAATTGAAGAAAATTAAAACTAATTCTACACATGAGTGACATTTAAGTACTAAGGAATTAATCACGTTCTTTCATTTTCTATGAATAACTTATGTTAAATCAAAAAAAAATTTGTATCTACTAATGAGTGACATTTAAGTACTAAAGAATGAATCACGTTCTTTCTTTTTCTATGAATAACTTATGTTAAATCTACACAAAATTTTGTATCAACTAATGAGTGACATTTTAGTACTAAAGAATGAATCACGTTCTTTCATTTTCTATGAATAACTTATGTTAAATCTACAAAAAATTTTGTATCAACTAATGAGTGACATTTTAGTACTAAGGAATGAGTCACGTTCTTTCATTTTCTATGAATAACTTATGTTAAATCTACAAAATTTTTTGTATCGATTGCTCAATTTTGCGCATTTTATTTTGTTCTAGTAAAAGATGCAGGGCGCTTTGACCCTCGGAGCCTGGCAACACTTTACACAAAAATGGTACAACCCTCTAGAAGAGTATAACTGCTTCTAAACATTCATCAATTATTAACTGTCACTATTCTTTAAGCAAGAAAGAGATGAAGTATGCCTATACATACACCGTCTGAGTTTGCAGTTGCTAATGTTTTCCATGACTAAAATTTGTTGCAACTCATAGGGTTAAAAGACTAACTTGTATCACTACACTCCCAGATAGCAAAGTAAGGTTTATTTTCACTCAGCAAAAACCTTTCAATGTGAACCTGAAAAGGTTTGTCATGTGGTTTACGTGTAAATCCTCTAACCCTAAAACGAGATGTGTGACAATCTGCTCTATTCTACGCACATTACCCTTATCCAAAACCTTGGAAAACAACCTTTTATATAAAAACCTTAAATCGGGGTTGACTTAGGTTTTTTCAAGCTTGAAAAAATCCTTTCATAAAACTAGTCTCAAGGTGAAAATAATTCTAAATATAGGTAATTATAAGGTTCCTTTTCTCAAAGTCTTGTATGCTCAGCTAAACTCCACCTTGTCATGAAATTTTAATGTAGTACGCAATATATATATATATATATACGTTTGTTATATAATTAAAATTTTCACATTGTTCTATGTTTTAAAATCAAAAATCAAAGCTGAAAACTTAAATATTACACTTCAGTACAATTGAAGAAATTGGTGCAATGCTTATGAAATTCTCTAAGAGTTTCGTAAATACAATAGTGTCCCCAAAATCAAAAGTTTAAGAATCCCTGATTTAGATTAAAAAAGAAGAAATGAATATTGTAGCAGAATCCGGTGCTATAATTTTATTCAGTGTTGCGAAAAATAAAAAAACACTGAATGACAGTTTAAACAGTCATTCTATGTATATTAAATACTGATTCATAACAATAAAAAAATTAAGTTAAAATATCTCCCGTAATTATTTTACCACCACCCAGATCTGCATTCAACCTCAAAAAAAAAAAAAAAAAAAAAAAAGATTTCTAATAACACACAATTCTGAAACATAAAATAAAAGAAAAATGTTATCTATCATCAAAACCACTACACTATTATTATGCATACGTAAGACTGAGTTATAAACTAATGTAACTGAAATTCATACAATATGGATGGTGTTTTTTACACTAGGGAACGCTGCAAGCTCGTTACCGCCTAAATTTGAGGGTTACTGTTTCCGTTGTATTTTAAAGCCATTTGGCATCATTGTGTTTTGAGATTCTTGCAAACAATGTATTTGATTACTTATTACTTGTGTTTACAATGCTAATAATACTTGTGTTTACAATGCTACAATTGTTAACACCAACGTAAGATGGTGCACAGCTTGCAACAAGAACAAACAGTAATAAACTTAAGCCATATCTATCAAGACTGCCAAAAAAGCGAGTTATTTTAAATCTAGGAACCATGTCACCTTTTTTAACAATATATCTCTAAATAACTAAAACAAATTTTCACTTCAAACTCACGAGAATTACGTAATAACATTAATATGTTATGAAATACGGCAGATTTGAGTTCAGAAATTATCTAATTTATTTCTTTTATTGAAAACAAAATTATCCGTTTGAAAATATCGCCTCTCAGAATAACATGTAGTGAGCAGCTGCAAACTTTCTAACCAGCACTAGAGCAGGCATACAGCTCGACATTGTTATTGTTTACATTTCTACTGAAAACACCATCTGTTAGTGGCTTTTAATATACTAACATTTCAAAACTATGCAAACGTTAGATTTTCTGAAATTGCGATATAATCGAATGTTGTGTGCTGTTTGGGTAAAGACACAGAACATTTTAGCATCGATTTTTCATATAGCATGGTATGCGTGTTTTAGGTAAACAAAGATATCGTTATTCATCTGTATATTATTTTTTATTTTTAATGAACTCACAATATATATGTTAATATAAGAATAGCAATCTAATTCGTGTAAAGGAAATTTGCTTGCTTGAAAAACGGTGTTTAAACTAGAACAAAACAAACAGCAGTTATTAAAATCTCACAATCGATTTGTTTTTCTGCAAAAAAAAAGGGAAATAAATTATTGATATGCGTAAATAGAGCTATGTCTCGTCCAACTTTTAAAACTGTATAGATGCTTTAGGATATTCTGATGATGCTTAAGACTTTTATGCTTTAGACATTCTGATTTGGAACATTCTCTGTAACGCTTTCAATTCATTTCGGAAAAACGGAAAGTTTAGTTTTCTCAATTGAATATCAAACATTATGCATACACCATTAAAAAAGATAATCACATTTCCAGGAAATGGAACAAGATACAGAATGTGCATTCATGAGAAACAACTTTCAGTAGACACAAGTGTTAGATATCCAGGTCCAAAACCAGGGTTCGGGGGCATTGAAGGCCCCTTGGTTCAAGCTGTAGCCGAGAACTTAGGAGTAGAATTTGATTATTACATCCCAAATGATGATGGTTTTGGCATCATATTGGAAGATGGTTCGTGGACTGGTTGTCCAGGCATGGTACAAAAGAACGAAACTGATGTTGCAATGTCAGGAATGCTTCAAAATTATTGGAGTAATCTTTTCTCTTATACGTCGGTTTCCTATAGAACGGAGTACGCTCGCTTCATCACGAAGTTGCCAGATCCAGTAATAAAAAATGACACGATAATTAAGATATTTGACGCGAACTTGTGGTTAACCATTCTAATCTCTATTATTATCGTTGCTTTTGTTTCCTATTGGATACATGGAAAAAAATACTCGTTTGCTGATCATTGTTTTAGCAGAGTTGGGGAACTACTACTGCAAGAGCCTGTAGTAAAAATCGAGAAAACATATTCGCAACATCTGTTATGCATATTTTGGAATATAGTTTCCCTGTTTCTCACATTAGCATATATGGCTGTAATCCTCGGCATCATGATGATGCCCAGACGACCACCATCTCTTGATACAGATGGCAAATTACTAGAGGCTGTTACAGCAGGAAAACATAGGGTGATGGTGGATTCAGAAATGAGGATGTATTTAGAAAATATGAGACAAAGTCCTCTCGAAACATATAATCGGCTAGCAGACATCATACAAGAACATAACTGGATTCTGCCTCTAACCAAAGATAATTTTGCATCTTATCTCAAAAACGACTATGCAGTCACAAGTTCTGTCGCTCATAGTAGACTTTTTGGTACTACCCACCCCGAGATGGTCATTTCGAAAGATTATATTTATTTGGCAAATCTTTGTGCTCTTTTATCTAAAAGTTTTCCACTTCAGAAGAAGTTTGACAGCATTTTTACCAGATTGGTGGAACACCGTATTTATGAGAAGGACTTAGATCATTTCGTGTTCAATTTTCGTTTACATGATACTGAGGATATTGCGCTTGATGAAGAAGAAGTTAGGGCTCTTGGTTTGATGGATCTGCAGGGGACGTTTATATTATTGGGCATTGGATATAGCATTTCTACAATCGTACTGATTTATGAAATTCTTAAGTTTAAAATAACTAATCGATATAAGAAACCTGGCTTTGAAAACGACGAAAGAGAATCAGAAACTACTTCACATAATTATGGTTCTTAAGAAATCACTGAATTCAATTATACAAATGAAGGATAATTTCACGTGTATCAAGTTCAGAATGCAGCTTTTTAACTGTGCTCATCGTCACAACGTTAAAATTAAGCACTGTTTCATATCACTTTGAAGAGCTGTTACATTTAGGTGCTTTAATCTAAGACTATGTCAACCTTCATCTATCAAAAGGTACCTCATGATAGAATCGAGTTTACATGTCTTATATACTAGTCAATTAGTATTTAATATTTATAGTGGTAGTTACGCCACATTACTCCCCTTTCAGAACTTTATCTGTGATAGAATTCGATGAATGCATACCACTAATTGATTTCATGCTGTTTATTTTATTTATATCAATTTTGCTCATTATATTTTCTTTATTTTTTTTAAGCATTTCGCTCATTAATTTATTTTCTGCTATATTGTTTATTAACTGGGAGATTTTTATTTACTTTACGTGATATTTTTTTTCTTTATCTTTGAGCAGTATATTTTTAAGCAAATCAACAGTTTAATGCGTACCATCCATCAATGTTGGCAAGTTCGTAGCACGTCCGCAGTTCACCATTGAAGGGATTTATAAATCGACTATGTCAACCTTCATCTATCAAAAGGTACCTCATGATAGACTTTAGTTAACATGTCTTATATACTACTAGTGAATTAGTATTTAATATTTATAGTGGTAGTTTAGTTACGCCGCAACTTCACTTAATGAAAACAATTAGAAGCGTGGTTTTGAATGCAAGCAAATGTAAATACAGAGTATATTACACAATAATTATTTTGATTACAGTACTGAATTATGTTTTACAAAATGAAAGATAATTTCTAATTATCTAAATTTTTAAAATTTTGCTTACATTTATTATTTTATTGTTTATATTGAAATACTTATTTTTATCAATATTTATTATAATGCTACTTTAAATAACAAAAGGAAGCAGAAACTGTTTAACACAACTAGGACTTTAAGGAAAGATCTGAATTCATAGATACGAAACGAAGCTAACTCCATTTTCTTTAAGCACTGAGAATTGCTTATTAATTGTACACATCATTCCATTATATAAATAGAACGTTAATCATTTTAAAATCTGTTATGCTTGTTGCTTTAAAACCATTGTCAGCAGTATAAAAAAGTGCTCATGAGAGGGGAAATGACCAAGGGTGATCCCCGACTTGGAGGTAGCCAACCCTAGCTTTTTATTTAAAGTTTCACTTCTACTTCAGATTTAATTAGGCCACTTCAGGAAAAGGATCAAAAGGGTGATCCAGAAGTGACCAACACTCTAAATTGAGATTTTAATGCGTACAGATTAAATACAAATTTAATCTGACCACCGCCTCTGCAATTCACCGCCATTATCCACAAACAACGCCATTATTCCAGGTGCACAACCACAGATGAAAGTGTGAAGTGTTCGCTTCGCGGTCAGGTACATTGTATAAGAACTCAGTTCAAGTTCACTCACCTCACCAGTTACTTCTCTGACCTGTCTTTAACTGTCCAGTACCAGTTTACCAGTACTTAGTAACTCAAAGCGTATTTTATGAATTAATATTATTATTGAATAAAATAGTTCGCTCACAGGCCAAGAATCATTCAATCAACTGCAGCTTAAATTTTGAATATAAGTATCTATACATTTTTTTATGAATATTTACTATTTGCAGTCTTATTGTTTAAATATTAAGTTTAATTAAAATGCATTAAGTATGTTGTTATTTTCCAATAATTCCTCAACTATTGCTTTAAAATTTAGGCATAAGACTTTTATTTCAAAAAAGGAAAAAAATTGTTTTTTTAAATATATATGGGTAAAAATTAATTTTTATGAAGCAGTTAAAAAAATTTTAGTCTCTTTTGTACTGCAAAATGATTAAAAGAAAGAAAAAAGTGCAATTAAAAAATGTTATTTATATTAATTAGTAGGAGCTTGAGATAGAAATAGGTAAATCACATTTGAATTTTAAATATAGGAATTCTTTTTCCCTTTTTTAAACAGTTATTTACTAAGTTTTTTAATTTTGTGTTTGAAATAGTAATTTATTTAAAAAAATTTTCAGTTGAAATTATTTTTCATAGATCTTATTTAATTGAAATTTCAAAAATCAAAATCTATATTTGTTCGTAGCATTTGTTTTTATGATAAGTTCAAACTGCAATCCTTTATGAACAAAACTGTACTAATGCTTATTTTATTGAAAATGTGATGTGTTTAAAAATNAAACCATTGTCAGCAGTATAAAAAAGTGCTCATGAAAGGGGAAATGACCAAGGGTGATCCCCGACTTGGAGGTAGCAGTTATTGCAGTCTGATTGTTTAAATATTTGCAGTCTTATTGTTTAAATATTAAGTTTAATTAAAATGCATTAAATATGTTGTTATTTTCCAATAATTCCTCAATTATTGCTTTAAAATTTAGGCATAAGACTTTTTTTCAAAAAAGGAAAAAAATTGTTTTTTTAAATATATATGGGTAAAAATAAATTTTTATGAAGCAGTTAAAAATTTTTTAGTCTCTTTTGTACTGCAAAATGATTAAAAGAAAGAAAAAAGTGCAATTAAAAAATCTTATTTATATTAATTAGTAGGAGCTTGAGATAGAAATAGATAAATCACATTTGAATTTTAAATATAGGAATTCTTTTTCCCTTTTTTAAACAGTTATTTACTAAGTTTTTTAATTTTGTGTTTGAAATAGTAATTTATTTAAAAAAATTTTCAGTTGAAATTATTTTTCATAGATCTTATTTAATTGAAATTTCAAAAATCAAAATCTATATTTGTTCGTAGCATTTGTTTTTATGATAAGTTCAAACTGCAATCCTTTATGAACAAAACTGTACTAATGCTTATTTTATTGAAAATGTGATGTGTTTAAAAATAGAAAAGTTTCAGTCTTTTTTGGCTTTTTTTTTGTTAAATAATTTTATTTAACTTTTTTGTTACTATGTTGATGTATTTCGCATATATTTAATGTTTTTTATATTATCTTTTAGACTTAAGTTAACAGTTTTCCATTTGTTTAAGTTAATTATTAGTAAAAAGAAACTAAATATTTTTGTAATTATGTAAAAATTGAATTCACAGTTTTGCATTAAAAAGGCGGAATAATCATTTAACATCAATCTTTTCATAAGTTTTTAATTGCTATATCTGTAATTCAGTAACATTTGAAATTTTGAAAATTAAAGAAAGTATAAAACCTAACATAATTAAGAGATTCAAATAAATTCCCGACAAAACAATTGATTATCTAAATAAATAAAGAATTCAACTATTTTTTTTTCCAAACTAACACCATAAATTTTTAAAATTTACAGGCGAGACAAAAAAAAAAAGAGAAATAACAAATAAATTTTATGTAGGCATATGAAATAATGAATGTTTTTCTATTATTGATTTAAATTTAATTTAGCTATGTTAATTGTGAGGATTTTCAATTTTCCTCTCGATAAACAGATTTTCAATATTTTAATACCTTTTTTAGTACAAAAAAACAACGTTTTTCTTCGTTACATTTGAGTGAGGATTAAAAAAAAGCCCTTTATATCTGAAAATGTGTTTTAACTGTATTTCTTCAAAATACTTAAGGAAATATGAAAAAAAAGTATAAATTTATTTATTGCAATTGTTATTTAAATTCTTTGTTTCCTATTTATGTAATTGCATTTTTAAATTATTTTTTCTTAAAAATAATAAAAATATTTAGGTAAAACAATATAGCAATCTATAAGATATTTTTATGAATATTCATACATAATTTATCATTTTATAATGTTTAAATGTTTATTTACCTTCTTTTTTAAAGTTTGGTTGATTGTTTATATTTAATGTATTTTACAAAATTAGAAAAAAATTACATTGTAACAAAAATTTTAGAAATTTGAAAAATATTTACGGCAATTTGTTATTTAAATTCTGTTTTTACTATTTATATTTATCATTTTTGTAATTTTTAAAAAAAAAATATAATAAACATATTTTGGTTAAAGCAATATTGTCATTTATAAAATATTATTTTCATGAAAATTCATACATAACTTATTATGTTACAGTATTTTAAATTTTATTTAGCTTTTTCAAATTTTTATTGATTGTTTTGTTGATTGTTAAATTTTTTGTGTATATTTATTGTATTTTACGTATTAAAATAAATTCTAACAAAAATTTTAGAAATTTGCAAATTATTTAAGCCATGCCTGTGCGGCTTCTTTAGTAGCCCGATATCACACTAAAACGACAGGATGTTAAAATAATACAATAAAAGCTTTTATGCAAATGATAAAACAATATAAATAAATAAATTATGTTAAAATAAATAGCAATATTTAATAATAAAAATAAATGATTATTAATGAAAGAAGAGTATTAAACCTAATTTACGGATAAGAAATAATTAACAAAATTGTACTTTAACTGCCTTAACTAAAAGAGAAATTATTTTGTGATTTAAGGGTATTTTTTTTTTAAATCTATAAAAGTGATATATAAAAGAAATAACGCCTTATTTAGTTGCTACATTTTTTATTATTTATAGTAACGTTCTTTCTTTTCAATATTTAAAAAAAAGACTTTAACATTCTTTTGTAAAGCGTTTTTAGGTATTTACAAAATGTAATTTTTACAAATATTTATTTATAATTTATCATGCTGTAATGTTTGAATACATAGTTACATTTTTTGAAAGTTTTATTTATTATTTATATTGTGTTATTTTCATATAAAAAATATTCGGATAAAAAATTTAGCATTTTACAAATTTAAGGCAAGAATGAGTGAAAAAATTTATCCGTACTTCAAAACTCGTTCATTTTTTTCCAAAACAAAAAAAAAACTATTTCTGTATCCTCATTCTAGATTTTAGTCACAGTTCTTATAGTAATAACAGTGTAAATTAAAACACGAATCATAAATATGAATAAAATTATTAGATAAAAATGAAAAATTAAATTTTAGTAATAAATAAGTATTAAGAATAATAATTATTCGCAAATAAAATTACTAATATTAAATATAATCTGCAAATAATATTTGAAATGCATCAAAAACAATCATACTTAGATTAAGATTTTTAAAAAAAATGCACGAAGGGCATAATTGATGTCTGATAATTTATCAGCTTAATGAATAAATACTTATTTAATTTTTATCTACATTTTTTAAATAGCCTTTGATGCGTATCACATGCAATTATTATGTAAAACATGATGTTAGGAAAAGACCACTCTCAATATAAATTTTTATAAACCTTGTCAAAGATAAAGATAAAAATCTACTTCAGTGGATGTAGTAAATTAAAATTTAAAAGGGAAAAAACAAGTACATGAATTTAAAAAATATCTAAAACAATATATTGATAATAATCTTTAAAATAATAATAATAGGCCTGTTTGATTACCAGGTGAATGTTAAAGTTTTTAATTTATAAAATTATTCAAATAGGTAAAAAACCGTTAATCATGTATGTTTTGATGCCTTTTTGCACTTGCCTTCCTCAACAGTGATTTGTTTGTTTTCGAATGCTCTTCGATTGTTAAAATTCTAGCGTGCGACCTCTGTGGCTTTCTTTAACGTTACGTGAACGCACATTACCTAGATTAATTGCAGAAATTATTCTGCCTTTAAAAGGATTATCCTAGTTAATCTGAAAGTGAGAAAAAGTTTTGAAAGCTATTTTGTATTGATATATTAGTTGATGCTCATTTTTTTCACTTCGTACAAAGAAGGGGCATTCAGTCAATATACAAGTATATAATAAAATATAGAATTTGTGCGCGTGTGTCTGTATACCGAATTGCGGTTTTACTGTAGGCTCTAAAAATTCGACTTTTAACATGATGAGTACACTTGTAAGCAATTTACGAAGACCGTTTTTTATTTATATATTTAATATTGAGACATATAAAAATATAATTTTCTCATTGGCATAGAGAAAGCAATCATTTAAAAATAAATTATAGAGGGTTCATATTTATTAAAAATTTTAAAGATAATATCAGAGATGTTTGCTATATTATAGCTTTAATCAAAAACACTTTTTTTTTCGCATTCTGTAAAACTTAATTATTTTTTATTTGTTATGCCAGGTTAATTTGAATGAACAACGTGATCGTGGTAGCATAGGATCATCACTAAGTCACCAATTTAGTATTTTTCAGGCTATCTGAAACCACTTGTTTATTTTTTTATAAATATGCTTTTAAAGCGAGTTGCCATTAAACTAAGTAATTTAAAATCAACTGTAATTTAAATTTTCGAAAAGAAGTTTTGGTTTAAAAAGCAAAATTGGAGGGAGAAAAAAAAACTAAGTCACTGAGAACAAATATTAAACAAACACCAATATTATTATTATTTACGTTCCTGATCATTAATCTTGGTAATAGTCAGTAAATGAATTTTTAATAACTGCCAATCCAATTATACTTTTAATAATGAGAATATTTAGATGATTAGATTTTCCCGAACTAAGTGTCAATATTAATGGTTTTTAGGGATGACTTCAAATATACTAATTAATTAGTGCTAATTTTTAATTAAGTTACGAAATCAGACACAACGTACTTTCTCTATATATGCAAAAAACATATATTTTTTTTTTACGTTTTGGACCCTGAAAATACGGGGTTAGCCGTAATCTGGAAATTGTGATCCTAATAGTAACGTTAGGAGAGCGGTTGGAGCCGATGGTTGCTGGTTCGATTTTTCCCGATTTTTTCAATTAACAAACTTTGATTAAAATTGAAAAAATCGGGACAAATTTAAAATTGGTATTTTGTCATGTCACAAAGAAAAAATTTAATGCTCACGATTTTTTCTTGCGCTCATGTATTGAAAGTAATTCTGTTTGCTTACTCTTGGGTCTCTACTTCTCCCGACAAAATATTATTATATATTAGTACTATTATATAAATATTTAGGTCTATTGGTAAACAGAAGTAATTCTAAATTGCAAAACGGTTAACAAGATTAGACCATCTTTCTTGATAACTTTATCTTGAAATGTATCTCAGAATTACAATATAATAATAAATAAATAAATAAATGAGCCCTCTAGTATATATATATATATATAAAGATTAGCTGACAATTTTTCTGCACCAACGTCACATACAGAGAATATGATAGGATTGCAAAATGTCATAGGAACCTATTATCAACATTATAAACTTATATAAAGTAATTTCAATACAAACAATATTATAAACTTATATAAAGCAAGGAAGCAATATTATTTAACACATTACTTATAGGGCATTAGCCGGAGTTTAATCCCCGTATCCGAAGCACGCGTTTTAGAGCCTAACTCAAATCATTGTTAATCTTATAGGATGCCGGACGCTACCTATATGGTGCTTTATCCCCCCCCCCAGTAATTTAAATTTTAAACTAAAAACAATTACAATGTAAATGAAAAAGAACTTTGAATGATGAAAAAAAACTTTACAAAAATTACAAACAAATTGAAACATGCAATATTAATAAGTTGGTTCTAAGTAATATTTCAAAAGCAAATAATTGCAAGTAATTGCTCAATTAACTTCAATACTGTCAACTGACAAAATATTTTAGTTTCAATCAGAAGTATTCGTAAGTACACCAAGGTATTCATTTTCATTTAAACGTCCGTCCCGCAGTGGACTGATCGTTAAGACACGGTTCCCAGCAGATCACCGAAGTCAAGCATCACTGGCTACGGTCAGTGTGCGGGTGGGTGACCACTTGGATTAGTCTGCATAGGGACCGAGGGTGTGCGGTATTGGTCCTCGTTAAACTGTGCTACCGTAAAGTGCTCGTTTTCGCGCGCAGGTCGTCGGGCTACCGAAGCGGTGGTGTCATCCCCTCCGCAGAGGATCAGAATTGTGATGGCATGTCTTCGGATCATCCTCAGGGACGTTTCCCAGACCGTCGCCAATAGCCCATTGTGCAGCTCTAGTGCGACGTAAATTAACAACAACAACAATCATTTGAACGTCCAGACTTTTCAACGTTTTTTCGCAGCGCATTCCGCCGTCGCATATTGATAGCACTACGATTATTTTCCAGTTAATTTTGTGCAGCTAAATCAGGTTCAGCTCTATACCGCTGTTGATATCGCCTAAGATATTCAC
>NC_092204.1:86414816-86424518 GCF_043381705.1 Parasteatoda tepidariorum | reverse complement strand
AATTTCAGTACAAACAATATTATAAACTTGTATAAAGCGAGGAAGCAATATTATTTAACACATTACTATAGGGCAGGGATGGCGAACCAATGGCACGCGTGCCATTTATGGCACCCGACACAATATTTTGGGCACGCCACTGATCGCATTTGTTATTACACTATGAATTGTTATTACTCAAATGCTATTACACTATGAAGCATATGTAACAATTAAATTAAAATTCACAAAAAACACGCAAAATAATAAACAATTATTAATGAAAAAAATTAACAATTAATGCTAAAAAAGCAATTAATAACCATAAAAAACAAGCTAACAATAAATAACCGACGAAAAAATAAACAGTTCTGCGTAAACTAACATCTTACAACCTAATATAATTTATTTGTCATCTTATCTGCAAAAACAGAAGTCACACTGATGTTACTTTAAGTTGAATTACGCGTATAACTGAGACATTGCAAAATATATATTTTTTCAATGTAATTAAAGAGTTTTGAGTTGATAGTATTTAGTATTATTATTTTCCCAATAATCACGAAGGCAAAATTATTTGACGGCACGTCTATGACTTCATTAAACAATTTTTTGTAAAAAATGGCACGTTGGCATAAAGGTTCGCCACCTCTGCTATAGGGCATTAGCCGAAGTTTAATCTCCGTATCCGAAGCACGCGTTTTAGAGCCTAACTCAAATAATTGTTTAAAAACAATTAATTGTTAAAATTAATTGCTAACTCAAATAATTGTTAAAATTTTAATGTAAACTCTGTTCAATATTTTTTGATAATTTGGAATGTAAATAGTTTTTTGAGAGAGTGTTGATTCGTGCTTCCAATAACTCTACCCGATTTATCAAAGCTATTAAAATATATTGGAATTCTAGAATAAATAACTGCGTTCTATATTGGTTTTTTGAAATTACATACATTTGCTGACTTGTGTGCTCAATATAGGCTTTTAAGTCATTGTCAAGTAGAAAATACAGATAGAACAATTCAGAGAAAGACATCACAAAGACATCCAGGTTTACGGCGGGATTCGAACCCGCTACCTCCACGCTTAACAGAGCGTTTGGACCGGCGATACCGTTCGGCCAGGGAGGCCCCTGCGTTCTATAAAAAAAACATTTTATTATAAAACTTTAGAACAACTACCTTTTTACATCGCCATTCAAAATTATTAATAAACACTGGATTTAAAATCGAAAATCAAAGCCAAAAACTGCAATATTATACTTCAGTACAATTGAAGAAACTAGCGCAATGCTTATGAAATTCTCTAAAAGTTTCGTAAATATAATGGCGTTGTCAAAACCAAAAGTTTAAGAAACCCTGATTTAGAGTAAAAAAGAAGAAATGAACATTGCAGCAGAATCCGGTGCTATAATTTTATTCAGTATGGTAAAAAATAAAAAAAACACTGAATGACAATTTAAACCAGTCATTCTATGTATATTAAATACTGATTCATAACAATAAAAAAATTAAGTTAAAATATCTCCCGTAATTATTTTACTATCACACAGATCTGCATTCAACCTCAACAAAAAAGATTTCTAATAACACACAATTCTGTAACATGAAATAAAAGAAATATGTTATTTAGCATCAAAACCACTCTACACAATTATTATGCATACGCTTTCCTGAGTTATAAACTAATGTAACTGAAATTCTTACAACATTAGCTGCTTTTAATATGCTAACATTCTAAAACTATGCAAACTATTTTCTGAAATTGCGATGTAATCGAATGTTGTGTGCTGCTTGGGTATAGACACGGAGCATTTTAAGATTGATTTTTCATATAGCATGGTGCGCGTGTTTTAAAGTAAACAAAGATATCGCTATTCATCTGTAAAATATTTTTCATTTCGAATAAACTCACAATTTATCATATATGGCAGTACTTTTACTTTCGTTACTTGTACNACGAGCCAGAATATATTGTTTATTGAAAAACACTCAACCCATGTTTAAAAAAAGCGTTTACTAAGCTTTTTAATTTTGTGTTTGAAGTAGTAATTTATTTTTAAATTTTTTCAGTTAAAATTATTTTTCATAGATCTTATTTAATTGAAATTTCAGAAATCAATTTTTATATTTGTTCGTAGCATTTGTTTTTATGATAAGTTCAAACTCATACAAGAACATAACTGGATTCTGCCTCTAACCAAAGATAATTTTGCATCTTATCTCAAAAACGACTATGCAGTCACAAGTTCTGTGGTTCATACAAAACTTTTTGGTACTACCCACCCCGAGATGGTGATTTCTAAAGATTATATTTATTTGGCCAATCTTTGCGCTCTTTTATCTAAAAGTTTTCCACTTCACAAGAAGTTTGACAACATTTTAACCAGATTGGTGGAGCACGGTATTTATGAGAAGGACTTAGATCATTTCGTGTTCAATTTTCGTTTACATGATACTAAGGATATTGCGCTTGATGAAGAAGAAGTTAGGGCTCTTGGTTTGATGGATCTGCAGGGAACGTTTATATTATTGGGCATTGGATATAGCATTTCTACAATCGTACTGATTTATGAAATTCTTAAGTTTAAAATAACTAATCGATATAAGAAACCTGGCTTTGAAAACGACGAAAGGGAATCAGAAACTGCTTCACATAATTATGGTTCTGAAGAAATCACTGAATTCAATCATACAAATGAAGGATAATTTCACCTGTATCAAGTTCAGAATGCAGCTTTTTAACTGTGCTCGTTGTCACAACGTTGAAATTAAGCACTGTTTTATATCACTTTGAAGAGCTGGTATATTTAATGTAATGAAAACAATTGGAAGCGTGGTTTTGAACGTGAACAAATGGAAATACAGAGTGTATCATATAATAATTATTTTGATTAAAGCACTGAATGATATTTTACAAAATGAAACTTATTTCAAATTATATCAATTACTGAAATTTGCTTATTCTTTGTATTCATCATTTTATCGTTATATTGAAATACTAATTTTCATCAATTTTTTATAATGCTACTTTAAATAATAAAATGAACTAGAAACTGTTTTACACAACTAGGACTTTAATGAAAGCACCGAATTCAGAGATACGAAACGAAGCTAATATTATTTTCTTTAAGCACTGAGAATTGCTTACTAATTGTACTCCTCATTCCATTATATAAATTGAATGTTAACCATTTTGATATCTGTCGTATTTGTTACTTTAAACCATTCTCAGCAGCATAAAAAAGTTGATTCCAGTCTTTGGATATGCTTGTTTAACTTCCATTTAATCATTTGTTAAAATCTCTTTGTAAAAACATTTTCCTAATCAGTAGAATAGATTTAACCAAGCAAGTAGGTATAACTTTTCCATGGGGGGTGTTCAGAACTTCAAAATTGTTAAATATGATGTTAAATTAAAAATTAATCTAATACTTATACTCTCTCTATGTATTCTAAATATACATTGTTTGCGTTTAAATATTTAAAACTTAGTAGAGTATTAATAAATTTAAAACTAAATTTAATTTTCAACCTTATAGCCCAGTAAAATTATACTCTTTCGTCGGAAAAAAATAATGCCTAAGATTTTTTTTTCATAGAAAGCTCTGTTATATTATTACAAAAGATACTCGAAAACTCCCCCCTACTTTCTTCTGTACGCTTCCCCTCTTTTTTGAGTGGGAGAATTAAATGTCGTCTTGACAGACAAATGAAGCATATTTTCTAACTTATGTTTTTCCTTTGAATTGAATGAGACTACTCTGAGACAATAGCAATAATACTTTAGAAGTTATAAGGATCTTAAGCATAAAAAGTACAAATTTGCCCTTGTACCCATTTATGCAACTGATATTGCTATTTAAACAAGTAAGACAATTTTTTCCTCTGTATTATTTTACGAAAAATTAATTACTATGTATTATTTTACGAAAAATTAATTACTATGTACTAATTACTATGTATGCTTTTACGGAATTGAAACTATGCTCGAGTTAATAGAACAAGTATAGTTCGGAAGGTGTGTAATAGTTTAGAAGTTATAAAGATCTTAAGCATAAAAAGTACAAATTTGCACTTGTACCTTTTTACGCAACTGATATTGCTATTTAAACAAGTAAGAAATTTTTTTCCTATGTATTCTTTTACGAAAAAATTATTACTATGTACTAATTACTATGTATGCTTTTACGAAATTGAAACTATGCAGTGTTAATAGAACAAGTATAGTTCGGAAGGTGTTAAGTAGTTCAGAAGTTAGAAAGATCTTAAGCATAAAACACTCTGTATGCTTTTACGGAAATGAGATTACACACGAGTTAATGGAATAAATATAGATCGGAAGGTGCAACAGTTTTGTGAATAAACAGTAATTCTTTTAATGCGACTTAAACGAACAATTAAAATTGATATCCAGGAACTATCTGACCATGTAAGGTAAATTTTCTGATGTTATTTACCTACGCTAAATTATATGAGGCCAATCCCGAGACGATCGTAATAATAGTTTAAAAGTTTTAAGCGTTTTGTATACAAAAAGTACAATTTTGTACTTGCACTTATTTGCATTGCTATACAAACAAGCGCGTTATTGCTTCCTATGTATTTTTTTCGTTCAATCGAATAAGACCAAAAACAAATCAAAAAGGCATATATTTTAAAAGTTTAAATGATTTTTTCATACATACAAAATGTATCACCTCTGAATGGCATTTATTATGAAGGAAATTTTGTAACTTCAAAACTATTCATATGATTTCGAATTATATCTCATTCAATCCTGTAAAGAAAAATTTTATCGGAAAATGTACCTTACATGTTCAGATAGTTCCCAGGTATCAAAGTAAAAAGTGTGAACCATGACAAATATAGCTCTTTTTACGCATAAAACGGCTTGCAACTTTTAAACTATTCGTTCTATTGACTCGTTGATAGTCTCATTCGATCCAACTTAAAATAATATCGAGAAAACAATACTCCACTTATTTAGTTAGCAATAACACATGCATAATTAGGTATACTTACGAACTTTTTGTACATGAAAATCTTATAATTTCTAAACTATTAGTCACATCCATCGTCTCTGGATTAGTACTATTTAATTTAGCGTTAAAAAATATCTCGATTGTTTGTTAAAAATGCATAAATGAAAAATGGATTTAAGGGTAATCAAACATTAGACTTCTGGAAATTAACAAGCGTTCCATTCAACGAAGGACGGGGAAGATTTAATATGGATAATATTTATAATAAAATAAACTTATTGCAAAATTTAGAAATTTAAATGATTGCTAAAATACGTAGATTTAAGTATATAGATTACCACACTTCAATGATAGATATAATATAACAATACGACCTCGTCCGACAATGAACGTCTTATCTGTGCACGTACTTAATTAACAAATAGCTTTAGAAAATTTATTTAAATTATTTTTGAGTAATGGTGTTCATTTATGCATTTTGTTATCATTTTAAATATAAAGAGAAAACTATCGCGAAAAATCAGGAGATTCGGCAGCTATGAAAATTATGATAATAAAATGAAAATATATATATATATATTATTGATATGCGTAAAAACAGTTATGTTTCGTCCAACTTTTAAAACGGTATAGATGCTTAAGGATACTCTGATGATGCTTAGGAATTTTACGCTTAAGACATTCTGATTTGGAGCATTCTCTGTTACGCATTCAATTCATTTCGGAAAAAAACTTTACTGGAAAACGGAAAGTTNTGGTCTAATAATTCGTAAATGAAGTAGACATTAAAATACCCCAAAAACTTCCCACCGTCAGAGTGGCGATATCCTTTTAACGAATCAAAATCTCTAAAGTTTATCAATTGAATGACGTTTCATTGAATAAGAAGATGCTTGCAACGCCCTCCCCTTTACAGGACCTCTCTTTAAAAGCTCGGGAGAGGCAAAAATGCGTGTCTTTTCCATATTTTCCATGGCTAGAGAAATCTAGGCCAATTCCAAACAATCCCTGAAATGGGGAAACCATAAATGTAAAGATTCCATGAACACTGTTTTCCATACTCCATATAAGTAATAAAATGCCTTTTTAAATGTATTCGCCTAATTCTCTTCAAATATCTAGCCTTTAAAGGCATAACATTACATATATATATAGATATATATATATATGTTTATATATGAGAGAGAGACGAAAAACGTAGAGCTCATCACTTTGATTAGAAACTTCTATATAACCATTCGATATCCCTCTCTAACCAGTCTTTGAAAAGTGAAGCGCCCTGCATTTTTGATCTAAAAAAAAATTTCTCCTCTTTACTCCACTTGGAAAACAAAATGTAGTTTTTATTTTGTTATTTTCTAGTCAAAATGTATAATTGTGGATTAACGATCAGGAATTGGCCAAATATAAAACTGACATCAGCTTTGTGACGGGGCTGCTGCAGCAAAAACTTGTAAGTGTTGGTATAAACTGAGGCGAGCCCATATAAGTATGACAGACATGTAATAATGTCGGCCAAACAGAAATGAGGTATATGGCTGATAATGCTGACCCAACATCATTAACAGTATCGTGCCATGATGCCTGTCAGCGGTGCACAATTTTGCGCAGCTGATTTGGTCATAGATGTCGAACCGAAAACAGTGCAAGTAGCATCTTGGTACAGTCCTGTTAACACGCTTTAAACGTTATTGTGTTAGCTGGCTAGCTTAAAATGTGTTTAAAAAATGGTTATAACTAGAAATGCGCTAAAAAAATTAGTATAACTTGAGATAAGCTTAAAGAATTGTTATAACTTGAAATGCCCTTTAAAAAAATTGCTTTAGCTTGAAATGTGTAATGGAATAGTTGAATGCACAGTGGAAAATACCAAGCAAGCATAATTGAAGACTCATCATTAGTCCAAAACGCGTGTTTTTTTAGTTGTGCCACTATTGTAGCCCATGAGCGATATGTTTGCAAATCTTAAAAGTTTTTTTACTGTATCGGTTAATACTATAAACTCGGATTCCATGCTACTTAATGCAATACATTTTTGCTTTCTACATTTTGAACTAAATGGAATACCTGCTAAACATATTAAATAACCTGATCTATAAAAATCTGTTTGCTAAATGACAACCCCAATTGGCACCTGAAAAAGCTATCAAAGGAGAATTATTAAGATTTTATGAGCAAAGTTTATACTCTTTAATATTTAACATAATTTATTAAATCTACAGCTACAATTCAGTGTTTGCAATTATAACAATGGATTTAATAAAATGGTTATAGCATGAAATGCTTGTTTAAGAAAAATGCTTGTAACTAAAAACTTCTTTTAAAATACTAAGTATCTTCATCATTATGAAACACGGAAGGAATTGCTAGGTCTATATCCATTTTTAAGCCCGCAATTCTAAATTATTTTTTTAACCCTTTCTTTAATGATGGTACTTGAAAATAAATTTCCATATTTCAAAAATATTAAAGGTGGTAAAAAATTTTTTTTCCAAAGGAGCATTTATTTAAAAACTGTAGTCATTCGTATTCACTGTTAGCAACTTAAACCTTTATATTTGGGGAGGACGTACAGTGCGCAAAAAAATAAATAAAATAAACGGACTGCCCAGAACAATTTTCGATCCTAGTCTACATGTTTTAGGACTCTATTTTATTAGTTCAAGAGGGTGACAGCAAATATGCTAATTAATTAGTCAAACAGTATTTTAAGTTACAAAATCAGACACAAAAACGTAGTTTCTCTGAATAAACATAACCTTTTTTTCCGACAGATTCGGAGATTCGGATTTATGATACCAACATATAGGGGATAATCGCAATCTGGGAAATATGGTCCCAAATAGTTTGCTCAGAAGAGCGATCTAAATTTTGAACTCCATAATGTAAATTTTACTTTTTGCGTATTTCACCATATCTCGAGAACTCTTTTAGAGAAATTGGAAACTTTTTGCACACAATTATGAAATTTGTTTATCCAATTATTATTCCATTCAAAACATAACTTTTAGCAAATATATATTATTGCTTTATTTAATTATTGTCGAAAAACTTTTGAATTGTAAGGTATACAATATTTTACACAAATTTATACAAGGCAATTTTAAGTGGCAAAATACAAAATTTGGGTAAAATCGGTCGAATAGTTCCTGAGAAATGGAATTTTTACGCTTTTGAGTCTGATTTTGTAACTTAAAATATTATCGCCTGGCCTAATTAAATAGCATATTTAGATCACCACGAACTATTAAGATTGAGTCTTGGAATATGAAGATACGATCATAAAATCAAAAATTATTCCGGGTGGTGACTTTTATACTACATACAGTGGTCACAACGTCCTATTAAAAAAAATTATTTTAACTTTCACAGTAATTTAAGGTTTCAAGAAGTTATACAGAATTCTAACATTGAAAACAGAGCTATATTAAAATTTACATGCTGTCAGAAGCGTAAGTGTTTTGTGAGCTTTAAATTAAATTAAAATTTCCTGTTTGTTAATTTATAGTAAATTGGCTACCAGTTTTAACTTTTTATAGGACGCTGCTTTCACTTTCTATGATACTCACTACAGATGCCCTTGAGCTTTAATTAAGGTGAATGAAATAAAAGTCCTCTAAAATGGACATTCATTTCGAATTAATTATTATATCAAGTCCAGTGATTTTTCTAAAATTAATGTAGTCTAAAATAACTATTTAATTCAAAGGCAAATAAAAGATACCATTCGTATCGTGGAATAAAATTATTTCGGTGTCTGTAAAATTAGGGTTAATCACTGTTTTATTACCACTGAGTAAAATCTCTACCAGTGACTGTACCAATTTGCAGCTATGTGTGATATATTTTTAATGGCCCAAACAAAACTAGCCACTTTCGTGTTCGAAATAAAATCGCTCTATTTCTAAATGTCATGAATAAAATGAAGTGTGCGAAGTTGAAAATGAAAACCAATACAAATGGTAACCGGTGTAAATAAACAATCATAACAACACCAAAGTAATGTAAGATAAAGTATGTAAACTTAATTTTCTGTTTCCAATCGATTAAAAAAATCTAATTAGTATATTCGCCGGTACGAATTCATTAGCTTAACTGCACCATCGACTGTAAATAAAACACTTTTTTGTTTACATATTTACTCTTTTTGCTTATTATGATTTTCATTCCTTGGTTTAATTTCTAAAAACCTGGATTTATGACTTTAATTCTGTTCAACGTAAAATATTAGGAATTCGAGTGATGACTGACATACCAATAATTAAAAACTTGAATATATATATATATATAGGGGAGAGGGGGGGCACATTTGAACAAATTTTTTTATTTCTTCACTTTTCGAAAAATATCATCAATTTTTCATAGTAAAAAAGTCCATATGTTTAAATAGTATTTTCTTTGTCTTGTGGAATTTTTTGAGATTTTTCAATAAAATATTTCTTTACTTTATAATATTTTAGAAAAATGACTTCAATTGTTCACATGTGCCCCTATTGGGGGCACATGTGAACAGGCCTGGGGCACATATGAACAAGATTAAAAACACAAAGCAATCATCATATTTCAAAGAAAAAAAATCTTTAATATAACAGATATAGATACGCATTATACTGAGGGGGTTGTAGCTTACTATGTGAATTTAAATTGTACAACAGTACTGTCAATAAGAAAATAATTTTTCAGCTGTACAATAATTTATCCGTAATTGGGTTTTTCGCAACTTCATGTTCCACGGGTGTT
>NC_092204.1:86366530-86414027 GCF_043381705.1 Parasteatoda tepidariorum | reverse complement strand
GGAAAAACTGTTGCCATGAATGGGTGAACCTGGTCTGCAACTATGTTCAAGTAGCTTACAGACGTCAGGGATTGTTCTATGAGGATTATGGGTCCTAATGTGCTCCATGAAAACATTGTTCCTGGACGAGAAACCATGAAAACCTGGACGAGCCCATTGTTACAGATGGAGGGTGGTCATAATGTAATGGCTCTTCGGTGTATATATACACATATATATAAGTTCAAAATGAAGATAAAACAAAGGAAAATTACAGACATATGAAAAAGGGGTGAAAGAAAAATAATAATAAGAAGAAACAAAAACAATTGGGGGGGGGGGGGATAAAAAATTTTAAAAATCCGAAAATAAAAGATATAATCTTTTCATCAGCCCACACGATTATAACCGCAAAAAAGATTGCTTTCTGATATTATATCAATGTAGCCAAAGCAAAATATATCAATACAATAGTGTGAGGAGCAGTTTTTTGAGTATATTTCTAGTCAGTATTAAATTTTTGGTCTTAATGTAACCTTAAGATTTAAAATTGGTAAACTTCTTAAAATTATAAAGGTTCGTTAACCTGTTTTTGTTTGAGTTAAATCATTTTCTTAAAAGTAGAAGTATTCCAGTGAAATGAGTTTATTCCAATATTGTTAGGTTCTTAATGCATATTTTTCTGAACTATTTTACCATCGACCTGACAATAGGCATATCTTTCAAATCTCCTGTTTTTTAACGAAGACTTTTGTTTACCCGAATATTCTCAAATTACTCTGTATTTGCTAAAGAAATTTAAAAAAAATTTGGTGATAAAATATCCACTGATGGCATAAATACTTCTCTTATTCCTCAACAGATGGTGCCATTGCTAGTACTGCAGTATGTTAAGTGTTAATAGTTTAAGTCGAACCGTGATGGCTCAGGGGATAGAGGGTTTGCCTCATAACCAGATTCGAATCCCAACGATGACTGGTCAATACAAAATCCGCATCCAGCTTGCGCCGACCACAGTTCTGATGTAAAATATCCTCAGTGATAGACGGACCACAGGTTAGAATCCCCTTGCCTTTTGGCTAACATGGTTTTCCTCTCCATGCAATTCAAATGCGGTTTAGTTCCATCAAAAAGTCCTCAATGAAGGCAAATTTCTCCCAATACTTGATCCAGGAGTTCCCTTGTCTTCTGGAATGTGTTCAAAATTACAAGGCTACGGAGTGGATCATTGGTAGTCGTAAACCCAAAATTGGGTTATAAAATAAAACGGTTATAAAATAAAATAGTTTAAGTAATTACAGTTAATGGTTTCAAAAAATCTTCTTTAGATTAAGATTTATATATATATTTTACTTCACAAACTGTAAATGCTTATATCATTTCCAAATTTGAGTATCACTTTTTAACCTACATGATTATGCATAGATGTATCAAAACTTTACTCGTAGCCTAAAAAATTTTGTTAGTAAAATCTCCGTTATTTTATATTTCCAATGTTGGCAGGTATGCAATAGTAAGGAAGACATTACCATGAATTGGTTGAATTTCAAACTTTTATCTTATGCCATTAACATTTTTCGATGAATTTAAATCAATCTTACCTTTATAGGCTTATTCATTTCAATCTTCAAGATATTCAAAAAGTATTTTGTTTGTGAAGATAATTTCCTCTAAGGGTCTTTCTCTTGCGTCTCAAACGCAATATTCGCTATATCAAATGCATTTTTCTTCAAGTTAAATATCCTTTGCTGGTTTCACAAATTAAATATTAAAAGAAATAAAGTATCTCATTTTATTCGTTAAGGTCCAGCAATTTCGTTGTCTTCTATTTGTCATCTTGGTCTCAAAAATTTTGGATGGTTATTTAATCACATATCTAGATGTAAATTATAATAGCAAAAGATTTTCCCCAATTTACTTGAAAAGCCTTTTAAGTAGGAAATTTTGTTCCCTTTTTAACTTTTTTGAAGCTTTTTATGCTCCCCACAACATTAAAATAACTCTGAAAACAACTTTTATATAATTGTACATTTATAAAATATGTTTTAGAGTTATAAAAATATTACTTGTTACCCAAGTCCTAATTTTATAAAATTATTTTGCGAAAATTTTTATAAAACTGTAAGTTAAAGAGATGAAACACTATATGAAGATTATCAAAATCCAAGTTGCATGCTATTCAAAAATATGCCTATTTGAAAAAGAAAGTAAATTTCAAAACTTTTTTTTCTCCAAAAATATATATGCTTAAGAATTAATTTTTTTACATGAATTATAAGTTAAAAATTTAAATTTTTAAAATATTAAAAAGAACTTTTTAACACTAGATTGCCCAAGGAAGTCATTTTGACTGCTTTTTGATTTCAATTAGAAAAACAGTGACGCATATAATGACACAATTTCATAGAATTTTGTGTCTTTTTGTACAACATATAATTTTTTTTTATTGTTAATATTTACTAATAACTTTTCAGGTTTTTGCAAAAATATACATATTTCAAGTTTCTTTGACAAATCCAATTTACAAGAATGTGTTTTTTATTCATATTTTGTGAAAAGTTGTTTTTTTTTAAAAAATTTTCTTTACCGTCAGTATTACTTTTCAAAAAAAAAGTATGCAAGTGACCAAAGGATTTTTCAGTTTAAAAAAAAATTAATACAAACAATAATTAATAAAAAAGGTTTTTTTTTTAAAAGGGAAATTCTTTTTTCCTTTTTAGTATTTTGCCACAAGCCCTTCCATAATTATAATGTGTTCATGAATTTTTATTTAATTATATTACCTAAATAGGAGATTACTATTAAAATTAAGCGATTTTAATGCAAGTTCTATTTTTTCTTCTTACTATCTCAGTCAAATACCTATGGATTTACTCAAGACATTTTGTAAAAATAAAAAAATATTCTCACACATTAATAATATATAACGTTATGGCAATATTTTGTCTAATAATTCTTAAAAATAAAAAATATATCCACGCGTAGCCAAATCTTTCAACAAAAAATAAGCACCTTTTAAGCACTATATACATTAACAAAATAATTATGAAAGACTTTACATTGCCAAAACAAAAGCCAAATCTTTCAACAAAAAATAAGCACCTTTTAAGCACTATATACATTAACAAAATAATTATGAAAGACTTTACATGATCATGTTAAAATAATCAGTTTCTGACAAAGAACTCTTTTCTTTATTATATTAGACATTATAAAAAGACCAAGAGGTTTTTTTGGTTCGATAACAGGCGGTGAAAAATGTAGCCCGAAATTGAGAATATCTTGCAAAATGCAGCAGAGTTGCACATGACAGTGCAAGAGTCTCACCAAACCCATGTCTACTAGCAAGTATTTCATCAAACACGTAAAATGATTGACACTTCCATACGCTATGGACACCAAAATAAATCGTGAAAACGTTGAATTGAACAATATGAAATGCACGTTTTTGCATAATACGTGGCGAAAATCGATATGTAAAGAAAAAAAAATCTCCTTTTCGAAAAGGGAAAATTAAGGACTTTTTAAAAACACCCAATGAAAAAAGCCCCTTTAAGGGCTTTTAAAAAACGAAAATAAGCACTTTTTAAAAACGCTACCCACCATGACAGGGTGTGTAGCCAAATTATTCAACAAAAAATATTTTCAAGAACTTTAAAAAAATATAATTAGGCAGAGTTGGAAAGTTTTTGACAATCGACAGTTTTGACTTCTTTTAACCGTCATGAAAAAAAAAAAAAACATTTTGGCATTGTTTTTGACAATTGTCAAAAATCATGAAATTTTGAATCATGTAAAACGAATGGTGTTTTCATACGCTACGGACTGACTACACGCCGAAATAGATTGGGGTTGCATTAATTATGAAAACGTTGAACAGAACAATGTGAACTGTGTCTTTCTGCATAATTCAAAGCGAAAATCAACATAGTAAAGGAAAATTCTCATTTTGAAAAAGGGAAAATTAAGCACTTTTTAAAAACACCCAATGAAAAAAGCACCTTTAAGGGCTCTTAAAAAACGAAAATAAGCACCTTTAAGCACTTTTCAAAAATGCTAAGCATCCTGTAGTTGCCTATGAAGACTTTTTGTATTTTAGTGAAGAATTTCTGCATTATTTTCTGAATCTTAAATTAGTGTAAAATTTGGAATCCAATTAAATAAACAGCCCATCTACTTTTACACAATGTTTATTTCATACAGGCGAACTTTCAACAAATTACTGAGACTAATTGTTTATAAATATACAAAGTCAAAATAAACAAGATAGATATATTTTTTTATAAAATATAAAAATCAAATAAACAAAAATATTACCGCACAATATACTCATAAAGCGCTATAATATTTTTAAACAAGAAAGTAAACTATAAAAATATACAAAAAGCAAAGATTTCTCAAAATAAATTCATCCACAAATGGTGTAATATTTTAAAATCTAATTTCATTCAATTAGAGATATTTTTTTCTTTACAAAACTCCCGCGTTACAACAAGCAATTTTGTTTCATTTTTTTATTATCAAACAAAACCTACCACTCAGATTAATTAATACACCATTTTATTGCTATTTATTACAATTACCTACATTATTCATAATACATGATTTTAAATTTCGAAGCAATAGAAAATACACACATACCAAATCGCATGAGAAACACATCACAAGATATACACTAGTTTTCAAAAAAGGTGGAGAAAGAAGTATGTAAATGCCACCAAATAAATAATAAAACAGTTGCCTGAGGAGAAAAGGAATGCAATCCCTATGTCAAAGCATATATTAAAACTCTAAAAGTAATGTATAAATATATAAAATGTATATAAAATTCAGAAATATAAAAAATGTACTAACCACATTGTAACATAAGTACCACAGCCTACGAAAATCTTACTAGAGCCCGTTCACTTCCCACCTCAAATATTGATGAATTAAGAATTATTCTAGAATTATGGCCAAGATCCCAAAACCTAAACATCCAGACACGCCACCTGGCATGCATTTTTGACCCTAAACACATTGCTGTTATACATTTTAATGGATAATCACTCAGGAAGATAAGGTACCAGAATATTCCCAGGAAACTGCAATTTATGTATTTGTAGTTTAAGAATGCATCCCAGATGGAGTAAACTAAGAAAAGTTGTTGGCTCTCGGATTATGAGTTTTCATTTCAAATGGTCACTATCTAAAATTTTTATCTACACATTCACATTCCTTTTATTATAAGTAAAGCTAATTTTTTCTGCTTTGTTTATAAATTTAAATTGTTAAAAAAAAGCAAGATTAGAATGAAAGAAAAGCTACGATAACGAATGCTAAAATTAAGAGCCAGTGTTTTCTAAATATTGACATTTCTTTTAATATGAGCTTATCTTATTTCCTTTATATTAGATTTAGTTTTTAATTAAAGTAAAATGAAAAGACAAGATTTTAAATGGAAAAAAAAGATCATTTGATAATTATAGCACATTCACACATATATATAATGATGGATACATGGGACTTATTCTTAATTTTTATTTTTATTACTGCTTTGTTATGAAGTCTTTAGAAGTAGTATTAAGTTAATAGTTTAAGTGGAAAAAAATAGTACTTTCTCATCGCTAATTTTTTGTAAAGTTTTTCTTCTTTCTTTTGGTTTTAAAAAATTTTTTTTTTTTTAAGTTTTAAATCTTTCATCATCAAGCTTCTTAGGCAAAGTAGTACTGAAATTGCCTAGCTAACAACTACTGCTTTCCCATTGAAACTTTAAAGCTAAAACATTGTAAGTAACAAACAAATCAAGAACATAGTGAACGCTCAATGAAATCCCAAACAAACTTAAAACTCCAGGCTCTTAAGAGATATTCATAGACAAAGGCCACCAAATAGAAAGGCTGATAAAAAAAAAAAGCGAGACTCAAAAATTAAAAATATTAGTTTGTTTTTTCTTTTGCGCTTCAAACAAACTCTAAAACTTCAAACAGAGATAAGTCTTTTCTCTTTGATTTGATAGGGCAAAAGTGGAAAGACACTAGAGGTAATGGAAAAATGTCCAATTTCTCCTCCCAATCCTTGGGCAGTTCCTAACTTTGGCCATAGGCACTGGTTACTTGTAAAAGAGTTTATAATGGCAATCACACACTTTCAGCTGGACTTTGGAATTCACTCAATGCTTTAATTGGAGCAATGTGCTTCTTTTGAGATCCCTTACGTACTTTAGCTCTAACTTCTTCAGGTTTTTCGCGACGGACCAGAGGCTTCTTTTCTGGAGCTTTCATTTTCCACACCACAATAGGAGACTTGAATAAAGAGAAAATACATATATAATTTTACACGAAACAATCTAGTATTTGCTTAAATAGAAATGGTATATTTAAAAAAAAAATTAAATAAATGAATGTTTTGCTTGTTTTACATTCTGTATGTCTAATCAAATAAATTGGCAAACACTAATAAAATAATTCCAATGCACATAAAATAAAACAAATATAATTTAAACAAATATAATAAAAAACAAATATATTTTCCACTGTTAAACATCTAATAATAAATTAATCTTTAAACAAAAGCAAATATGCGTGGATCTAAAATTATTCTTATTTAGTAATTATGCTATTTAAAAATTTATTTAATTTTTAACAATGTATAATAATTTACCTGGCTAAAAATAAAGTCAAACATGTAGTTATGTATGAAAAATGACATGAAAGTTTAAATAATTAAAATATTGCATAATTCTTTGATCAAATGATTAATTTTATACACAAATATCTAAAAGTAATGAAATTTGAAGTTATGTGATGTAGCATTTATGCTGCAGAGATAAAAAAATTTTGATTTATGATATTTAGTAAGTTTCTTGGAAAATGACAAATAAACTTGCACACAAAAAATATCCGTAAAAAGTTGAACTCAGAATTGGTTTATAATGAAGTAAAATCTTCAGATAAATTTTAAAAAAATTGCTTAAATTATCATATTAAACAAAAATAAAACAATGAAGCATTTAGTTTTTGGATTTTTAAGGAGTAGGAAAGATCAAGAATTTTACATATCTATATTGAAACTTTTTTTATTTATTTCTTTTCAAATCACTGAGTTATTAAAGATATGTTATAAGCTAAAATGAAAAGAAAATAATTAATATCTAATTACAATAGACTAGATATTTAGCTACTTTAAATTCGGGCTTAATTTGCTCAATGCAAATCAAATTGGATGAAAATTCAAATAATTGTTAAAAAGATTACATGATGACTCAATCTGACTACTTTCTTGACTAATAATGTCTTTATAAAAACTCAATGCAACAGTAAATGGCTATATTGAAATATATTTAAAAAAAGGGTGGGTGATAGAGACAAATGGTTTGCATATTTAGAATCAGAACGAGAATGTTTCAATGGTCTCAAATGTACTGGATCCTAAGATATCCACATTTTCTTAAAAATTTATCAGTGAATTTACATATTTCTTGTACTAAATTATCAAATTAAAAAAGATAAAAATTCCAAAAAGAAAAATTCAAATCACTAAAAGAGCATTATACAGCTGAAACTGAAATTTTTTTAAATTACATATAATCTAAAAATTTAATGAAAAAAAAGGAGTAATTTCTATATACTAGGAGGCTCCGCCCCCTGCTCGCTAACGCTTGCCAACCCCCGAGAATTGCTACGCAATCCTATGTGGTTCACGCCGTCAACCATGTCTCGCTGCGCTCGCTCGCCAATGAACACAATGTTCTAGCACAAAGACATAATATATTATCATCAAAGACATAGTATTTTATCATCAAAGACATAGTATTGTACTTATGTAGAAGATTTCTACCAATGTTCTTATTGGCTTTTAAAAAAGTATATTAGCTATTTAGATTGTACATGGTGAAAAAATCAAAACATTAGCTAAATAAGAAACATATTAGCAAAATAAATTATCAAATATTGCTTCACTAATATTCTGCATTTTAAAGCGTGAAAATTCAATGCATAAATAAACGCGAAATATAAAAAAATTCAATGCATTCAATACAAACACTTAAACGTTTTTTAGACGTTTAGGTAGCTCCAAGTAGAAAAATATCAATTCAACAGCAGCCTTTTAAAGCATTCTCACTTCAATTAATTAATTAATTCCTAATTGAGTTTAAATTAAATATTGTCTTGTTTTTAGTGCATGAATCTGAATTGAACAACCTGATAATGCTCACTCTGGTTATTGTTATCTGGTTGCTCACTACGTGCTCTTGCGCGCCGAATGCAATCAATTAAAAATGAAAACTGTTGCCAGCGCAAGAAAAGAAATATCATCGGTTTTATTGATACATACATACGTACGTATTAGCGTTTTATATATATATATATATATATGTGTGTGTGTGTGTATCATACAGTGAAAACAATTTTCTACTTTCTAGAAAAAATATTTTTTTCTGAGACATGAAAATATTTTCATGTTTATCATGACAAATAATACTTAAATAGGTATGACCAAGTCATACTTATTTAAGGATATTATTAGATCAAAAGTTATATCATTTAAACAATTGCAAGAATGAAATATTTTATACCTTTCCTTGGGCCGTCTAGAAAGAGTAATAAAAATCATTTATTTATCACACTCTCAGGTATCAAAAATATAATTTAACTTTCACAAAAAATTATGAATATATTATTGAATTAAAATGTAAAAAAATTTTGATATGCATTCTGCCATGCAATTGAGAGAAAAAAAAAACAAGTGCTTCACAGTTGATTCTGAGAAAAGTGGTTTTACAACTATCTTCCTTCTATTGCTAATGCTATGAATGTCAAAAACTGATAAAATAAAATTTAGTTATGGAATACATATATATTTTTTTGCAATATGTAACCCACCACACAAAAAGGCCAAATATATAAAAATCTTAACTTTGAATTTTTTGTCGCTTACATTGATTTTTCAAGCAGTATTGACATATTAAAAAAATTATTTTATAATTAAAAAAGCTACAATTTATATGGAAAATTGGTTAATTCGGGTTGAATGAATTCTTGTTTCTTTTGAAAATTTATACATTTCATTATGAGATAAATCATGTAGCCAAATTTTACAAAAATAAATAAAAATATTGTCTGAATAAAAGAATGTCACAAATTGTGGTGATTTAAAATAAATTTAGATACATAAGTGTACTTTTTAAATAAAGATACTTACAGCTACTTGAACACTTCTTGGATACTAAAAAATAAAACAAAAAATTAATATGCAGTTCATAAAAAAATAATTATGAAACAAAAATTAAAAGATTTGCATCAAAACTTTACTCTACTCTTCTAATGCATTTAAATTAGTTTGAAATAAATTAATTTAGTTAACATTAGTACATTCAAAAACTATGAGCATAAGTTATGTACTTAATCAGTCTATGTGAATAAACAGTTTTAATACTCTTTAAATAAAATAAATAACACATAATCTATAGTCCTAACACTTATTTTAATGATTCAGGTTTTAGAAAGGGTGTTAAAACAAATACAATCATAATTGACTAATTATATTACTTTAAATTGATTAAAGTATAGGTAAGCAATTATAAATTCCAAGAGAGCTGAAAGCATAGAGAGCTTGCTTTCCTATGAAGAGATTGTTAATTCAATAGTATGAAACCTAACCAAGGCTGGTCAATTTATATACTGTTTATAATTAACACCAAACACACAGCTGACATAAAATATCTTCAGTGAAAGACATATCAATAGTTAGAAAAGACTCTAGCCATCAGACTAACAATGAAAGGTTTTACACAAAAAGCCTCACACAAAAGTATGCTAATATTCTGATGATTTCTTGTTTTCATTTTTATACCAATTTTGAATAAAATTACTTGTTCAATTTTTTTTTTTTTAAGATTGCATAAAAATAATTCTATTGTTAAGCTTGAATTAAATATTATTTTGGTTTGATGTAACAAAAATTGTGGAACAAGCAATGACGCTTATAATTTTAATCAATTTGACCTGTAACCCATCGCTTGTGCTTTCAGTGAGGCTAATACTGAAACATATTTCAAAATCGAATTAGAGAATTATAAAGTTAACCAAAGTCAAACAAATTAACAAATTTAAATCCAAAGAAAGTCAAAGTTAAATCTAAGGAAAATACGTTAATATAAATAAGTTAATTCAAAAATATATTCAAAACTTCTATATGCAACGAGTTTAAAGTAAGAGAAAAGTGAAATATATAAAATTTCCCAAATAATAAATTTTAAATTTTTTATGAGCACTTTCATCCATAATTTATTAAGAAACTACTACATATCCCAACACCATTGAAATAACCTAAGTACTCTTTACCTTTCACTGTGAGGGGAGAGTTATAAGGTACACAGTGGGAACTTATGCTACAGAATGTAAAATTGATCACTGTAAACCTCATATGAATTGGTTAAAGACAGGCTATAAAATTATTAGAGTATTAGAATTTTTTTTTTTTTTCAATACAAAAAGATTTTTAATTGTTGTTTCTTAGAAAAAGGGAGCAGTGGTTTAAGTGTTGTGGCATAAAGAAAATTTTTGAATTCATAATGCACTGAATTCATAGAAAATGAAAAATCTTGTAATCTTTCAAAATTCTATAGAGAAAATTAAGGTGAAATTTTTTATATCTATGAAGTAACAATAGAGCTTTCAACAAAAAACGATTTAAAGAGAAATCCTAGCATATTTTGAATTTCAGCACAATTTTAACTGCACGTTTTCAACCAAATGATAACTTTTTCATATAGTTAATAGAAATCTTTACAGTTTACTTGCCACTTTAATGTATAAAAAAAGGAGAGAAAATAATACCTTTGTAGAAGCAACATATGAGGCTTTAACAGTAAGGACGACAGCATTCATTAAGTTCTTAGCAGCTTGAATCAATGAAGTGGCACTATCAAGCTATTAAAAATAAAAAAATAATTGAATCATACAATTTCACTAGAAAATTAATTAGTATTAAACAAAGAAACATTAATGAAATGTAGATGTTGATGAAACATACTTTTTCCATAAAAGAACATAAACTTATTCAACAATAATGATTATATTAAAAAATGAAGTTTTCTACATGATAGGTCGTATGCTAAAAATAATTTAATTTGATAATTATAAGGAATAAGCAAAAATATTTTAGCTTTAATAGTCGTTAGGTTTGAAAGTTAAACGTTTAAACATAAACAATCGCTAATATTTTGTATTATTCATATGTAAATAACTATTAAAAGTGGGAGAACTAGAGTATTAATAAAAATAGTCAAATAAGATAGAGTGGGATTAATATAAAAAAATATAATAAAAATTAATTCACTTACACCAGAAACAATAAGGCTACCAGATATATTTTGAACATCTGCTTTAACTTTACTCGTAATGTTCAATTGGTGACAATATAAAGCTATTCTTTGCAAATAGGCCAATAAATCTTTTTTAGTACTTGATTCTGGGCACTGTAAAAATTAAGAAAAAAATTTAGCCATAAGCCATAATATATAATTTTGAAAATTAGAGGCTATAAAGTGAATGTTACCTGGTCAGCAATTTGTCTAGCCAGCTTATCTAATTTTGTACCATATTCGGATATTTTTTTAGCAGCATTTATTACATCCATGGTAGTCTTTAGAGGACCTTTTCCCCTAAATTAAGAAGAAAAAAAAATGTTATATTTAATATTTATCATAATAATTTTCACAAAAGGTTACTAGTCTTAAAACCTAAAAACTCTACTTTTTTTTTTACATACACTATGTCATAAAGAATATCAATTTTAGTCTTAAAATGATTATAAATATCCTCACTTTTTTACCTATAAAATGTACATTTAATTTTGCTAACCTGATAAATGTTTTTTAATTGATTTTTTGTTGCCTTTAAGCAATTAACTTTAGTTTCCTAGTCGCCTGATTTGCTCTCTTTAAATTTTTAATTATAACGTATAAATTTTAGATATTTCAACAAAAATTTTAGAATAAATAATAATTAATAAATAAGAAAACTATACTTAAAGATGAAAAAAAAAATACTGCTAACAGTTTTGTCAAGGTATTTGAAGTAAATTTAAACGTAACACACCATAGTAAGTATACCATTTAGTTTCTCCATCAAATTTTAGTTCTTAAGAAATTTAAAGTATAAAAGTTAATTAAAAAAATTTCAAAAGTCATTACATTTAAATAACTAAAAAAACAAAATTTTAAATTTAAATAAGTTAAAAAAAAAGGTTATATATAGATGCTTTCTCAATGAAATGATGTTGTTGTAGTTCATTTACGTCGCACTAGAGCTGCACAATGGGCTATTGACGACGGTCTGGGAAACATCCCTGGAGATGATCCGAAGACATGTGATCGCAATTGTGATCCTACGTAGAGGGGATGGCACCCCCGCTTCGGTAGCCTGACGACCTGCACGCGAAGTCGAGGACTTTACGGTAGAACAGTTTAACGAGGACTAATACCGCAGACTGATCCAAGTGGTCACCCACCCGCACACTGACCGCAGCCAGTGATGCTTGACTTCGGTGATCTGCTGGGAACCGTGCCTTAACGATCAGTCCACTGTGGGACCTCAATGAAATGAAAACTACTTAGACCCCTTAACAGAAGATTATCAGTTTTACTTGAAATAATAGATTACCTAACATTAATTCTGATTTTTTACAGAAATGTTTAGTAAATGTTCTAAAGTGTATCTTTTAAATTAGTATTTTATAGAATCAAAAATAGGAGAAGTAAAAATAGTCATATTACAGAAATACGATGTACAAAATTACTTTTTCACTCTAATTAATTAAAAAATGCTATTAGAGATAAATTTTAATGTCAAAATAAAAAAAATTATTGATCGATTCTTCATTTTGAAATAAAGATACTTAAGCTTTTTTTTCTTTTCAAACAAAATAACTGCTTCCCTTTGCTGAATCAGTAGTTTAATAGTTCATTATATATTTTTGATATCTAAAATAAAAATTGATACCAGTGATAGTTTATTACAAAGAATGTTTTTTTTAACCTTGTAAAATCTGTCATTTCCATCATAATCATACACATTTGTTTTGCTAAAACAATAACATCATTTCCAGTATCATCCCACTTGGCAACTTCTCGATCGAATTTACTCTTTTCAGTACGGAAATTTTCAACTTGAGCAGCAATCTTCTGCTTGTCTTCTTCAGATATATAACGATAAGCATCCTAATAACATGAATGACATACGATTAACCATTATTTTTAAATAGAAAAACATATTTTCCATTATTAATTTAAAAAGATTTAATAAACCTTTATATATTTTATAAGAATATTTAGAGATTAATTTGAAAAATATAGTTTTAAAATTGACTAACTGCTTTTAAGTTGCATTTTTTTTATTAAATTATCATTGTTAAAAAATGAAACAATCATACATACTCTTGTGTTGTTAATGCCACTAATTTCAGGATACTCATCGAAATCGGTATGAGCGCTAGCTGTAATGAGAAGAATTCAAATTTAAAAATGCAATGTCGTACAAAAACAAATATTTTTATGAGAAAGCAATATTCTTACATTTGCTTTTTGTTTCTGAAGTGTTAGCTTCAAACTCAATTTCAGTCTCTGAATCCAATTCTTCAGCTGTCTATAAAATCAGAATTATTAATTAAAACTAGATATTAAAATTTTTGCACAATTTTACAAAAAAAAAATAATAACTTACTCTATTCATCAAAACAGCTCTTCTAATATCCCTAACTCCATCATAGACAAGACGAGATGCATCGATAAATTCATTTTCATCAACTTCTTTTGAGGGATTAGAGCTTAAAGCCTCCACTGCCACTTCAACGCGTGAAGCAAAGTTAGGCATTACTATAAAAATTAAATAATCCTATTATTTAATTTCTAACAGATGAATGAATTATTAATATTTACAAGATTTTTTTTCTACATAAAATTAGACCTTCTATAAAATCTGATTGCAATTTTTTATATGAAATTATAGTTTGTATGTCAGAATCAGTGCTTAGTATAGATTACAGAATCTTACAAGTACTACTGGTAGTAAGTTACTAAGAAACTGATATTATTTTGATATCCAATGGTTAAATATTAAAATCCTAAGTCACAATTAAATTATATGATCTTGATAGCTCATGAAATTTTCACCAGTTATAAGTTTATTTTAAAGGATTTATTGCAATGAACGAAGTTTACCATTTTCTAGTTTAAAATAATTTTTCTCCTTAAAGCGTTTCATCCCTTTTGATTGATAACAAGATAATTGTTACAAACAGATTAAGTATAAATTAAGAATTCTATACTAAGAACAAAATTAAGGATATGATTTAATAACCAAATACAGAACTAACTTAAAATACTCTTGAACTTCAAAAATAATTTTCTTTCACATTTCTAAAAAAATTTATAAATTTACCATGGTTATATCAAAAAAACTTTTTTGAAAATCTTAAAGTGTCAAAATATTTTAAGATCAATTCAAGTTTTGTATTCCCCCGAGCATTTCAAGTATTTAAAAATTTATTACAATCCAAATTTTTAATTTGTATTATTTCCTTGGTTTTTGGAGAGAAAAAAAGAAAGAGGGAGATGTGAAGTATTTTAATAATAGTAGTGCTTTTTTTCTTTTTAGGGAAGGAGGGTAGTAATTAATCAATTCAATATTAAAATCTCAATTCTCATCTCAAATACCTTCTATATCAAAGGAATGTGTTTCTTATCTTACTGTTAGATGTGTGATGATATTAACTTTAAAAATTCAATAAAATAGTAAAATGATGTTCATTGTAACTAACATTCCCTGTCTGAATTTCTTCAAGCTTTCTGTGACAAATTTCCCTAGCGTTAATATTTTTAAGGTACTTTTAATTCTAACAATTACTAATTTAAAGTAACAGAAACGTTGTGTTTACAGAAAAAAGTACAGAATAAAAATTTTTTAGTTGTAAAAGTAATATTTTTTAATTCTAATATTATAAGTGCTTTCTTGCATTTTGTAGGCAGAAAAATGCACTAATTATGTCATCTTTCGAATTTTGTATATCATTGCAAGAATTTGAATTCATAAATAAATTAAACGATAATAAATTGAAATTCGTACATAAATTTTAAAAAATCAAAATCCATGCAGTACTTCAAAATAAAGATCGATGACGGAATCACATGAATAAGACTTTATAAAAAAGAGATACTTAAATAAGTGTGTGTAAAACACGTTCTTTAAAGAAAAAGAAAAAATGAAAGAAAGAACATAATTTCTAGAGCGAACTATTTTTTAAGCTTTCGCGATTTCTGAATTTTTTTATTTTATATTATCAATTTGAAATTCTAGCCAGTCATTACGGACTTTTTTTTCAAATCCCAAAAGAGAAAAGAAAAAAAAAAATCACATTTTTTCTTTCCTTTTTAATGCGCAAAAAAGACATCCTTAAAAAAAAAAAAAAATTTCTCCAAAAATTATGCAGAGAGGAAAACTAAAATCCCCCCCCCACCAAATGAAAAGTCTTTCCACAAAAACTTTGCAACGTTCTGTGACAACGTCGCTATGTCGCTGCAATCCTGCCAGGGCGAATTCCGCCATGAAAATTCAGTCAAACCTCTTCAATTTTCATTCATCCTAATTAAACAGTAGTTTCTAATGAATTTTCTTCTGTTGACTGTACAATGAATTGGACACCTTTCAATAGATGGTTGACTCATATTAATTTCAAACAAACAAAAACAAAATTAAGATTACATGTAAAAATTTCCAAAATTCACTTCTTTTGAGAATGGTATTAGACAATATCATTCAAATTAAACTAATGGTACTGCATTAGTCATAGACTAATAGGAATATGCAGCTCTCTAAAAACTGCCAGGGTCATTTATTAAGCTTGTTGTAGTAAACCTTTTAGGCACATTGCAAAGTGATGTCATCAATTAAGAAAGAACCAGATTTTTCAATTACCTTCAGACTTAAATATCTGGATATTAATACTTAACTTTTCTAAAAAATAAATAAATAAATTGTGAGAAATAGTTTTAAACATATCTTTTTCTATAACCTTTATAATACAAAAAAATTTATTTTTCTTACGTCAAAATAGAAAGGATTTACAGAGTCCTTTTACCCATTATATATTTATATTTTTGTGAGGAAACAATTGCACTAAAATCAAAAATCTGTAAAGATTGGATTAAGAACTATAAAGCAATCCTATTATTTTAATATCTTGATTATATTTATTCAAATTTTAAAACTGTATAAATATTTAACACCTGGAAAAATTTTTTCTTACAAGACATTGCCTTTCTTAACTTAAAAAAGAATTTTTTTTTAATGCAATGATTTATTATATTCATGTAGAAGAAAAATAAAAAATTATAGTACTACAAAATATTATTTGATAATATTGCATCTTTTCTTTCAATTTTTTCAAAGTTATGATTTTAAGAATTAAAGACAAATAATTATGACATAAGGGATAAAGCAAAGATTTTCAGATAGAATTTTTAACTCTTTTTTGTGCATATTTAAACAGATATCTCTAACAAATATTCTCTTAGCGAAATCATGAAGAAAAATAAAAATAACTTACCTTGATCCCTAAGAACTGCTACAGCTTTTAAAACACCTTCTGTATAGATGCCAGGTTCATAATTATCCATTTCAGCTGCAACAACATTGCAAACTCGAGCAGATCGTCCACGGATGGCCCCGGCAGTTCTGTCTAATGTATCAGCATCACCCTCTTGTAGAGCAAGAACACATTTATTCACATCTTCCAGAATGTGGTTCTCTATAAAATGAAATCATTCGTAAATACGATAATATACTAAGGAAAAAGCTTTACTTATAAAGTATACATCAATCATGAAAATCATGCATACAATGATTAAAATCGGAAAATAACTCAAAGCACTTTACGATATGATTAACTTTTTTGCTAAGGATGCAACTCCAAAAAATTCAAAAATCTGACTACAATAACAATTTTATAACTATCTTTATTATAATGCAGATTTTTTTACTGATATACAGTTTTTTAGAGTGGAGATAAAAAAATAACTTTCTTCCCTTTTTGCAGAAATCAAGTGTTAAAAATGACTAATCAATGCATAATAAATAAATAAAATTCAAATGAATGAATTTTATTAAAATGTTTCATAAAGATTTAAATATAATTTACACTTCAAACAACTAAATTAAATATTTTACATGAAAAGAATTTACAAAAGTAAAAATTAAGAAATTATTAAAATTTTTTTCCTTCCTTTATAAATTCTCAAATTTTTGGGCTTCTCAAATTAAGTTAGTAGAAATGTTCAATTATTATCAACGCTTAATGTCTTAACTTACCTAAACCTCTAAGATGTTAAGTGTTAAGACTAAAACAGCAAAATTTTAATACAATTTTTGTCAACTATTCCATTTCTCAACAAAAAATACAATAACAGAGTTGCTACTCAAATAGAAGAATAAAATTCTCTGTTTATTACCAGACCTTCAAGATATATTAAAAAAAATTCAAATATAATGATACAGTATGCACAGGCAGCACCATGAACTACAAAAAATTAATATTTGCCACTTATAAATTCTGATTTATTTTAATTAATGCCAAAAGGGAATTCCTGCGCAGGAAATGTTGATACAAATATCTCATACTCATCGCTTGTGAAATTTAACCCCCTGACTAATGCAGATTTTGGTTAAAAAAAAATAAATAAAAAACCCTCAGTTTTCAGACAATTCCTAAATTTCCTGATTTTTTTGAAGTAGCAAAGAAACTCTAATAATTATGTGTGGGTTTGTCTTCATTTTATTTCAATGCAACATCCAGATATAGGTAATTAAATGCAAAATATTACATAAAATAAAAAAATTGTATGGTTAAATTTTCAAGATAGGGCCCATAAACTGCTGAATAAACTTTGCTTTTTCAGATGCAGGCATTAAACAGCTGATCAGGTCTAAAATAGTTTTTTATTTACTGATCTAAATACTTTTTTTAGAATAATTTCAGTTTAAATGTATCAAAACCTCAAAGACTTGTCAGTTTAATACACAAAAAATGTCCTTATAAAAGGTGGATTTACCTACAACATATCACATAATTCTTGTGCCTACAAACTTATACTGCATAGTAGCAGAAATAATAAAAACTACTCTGGTCATTGATAATAAATATCTTTAGAATTTTAAAATTTTTACTTGGACATACAAACTGAAGCATTATTTAATATTTAAGTAGGAAAATGAAATACAAAACGTTTGAACAGTTAGCAGTTTAAAAATGAATGTAATTGATATAACATAACATAATAAAATTTTCTTACAAATTTATACATACACAAATGTATTTCTGAACACTTTTATTATGAAAAAAATGAATTTAAAAATAAAAAATATTTTTCTTTTTGCAATTAGAATTTAAAAAAAGTTAAAACTTAAACATTACCTGAAACTGCTAAGAAGTCATCGATTGTGGTGATGTCATCCACAGCTTCAGTAAGAATTCGAACTTGATTTTCCCAAGCTTCTTTAAAAGCATCCATATTTTCTTGGGCCACTTTTGAACGTGGACGAGCAGCCAATATACGAGCTGCATTAATTACCTAGTAGAAATTAATGATAATTATAATAACAAATTTATCAAAGTCAAGAAAAAAAAGAGAAAGAGGTATCAACAGCTTTATTGGAAAGATTTCGATACATAAAATAATAATAAAGTTATTTTCGCTACTCATGTAAACAATTTTAGAATATTGTATAACAGAATTTTAGCATTTTAAAAGATTTCAAACAGAGCTAATAATATGTATTGTTTAAAACATAGATAATAGCATAATTATTCATTGGAGGGAAAAAACTAAAGTTTTGATCATAATGAAAAGGTACTCATATGGAAATTGTAAACATTTAAGAGTTAAGTGACAAATAGAGTTATTTTTTTTTGGGGGGGGGGAAACATAATAGCATAATGCGAATTCAATAAAATTTCCTAAATTAAAATTTCAATGGGATATGTGACTAAATTTCAAAGAGATAAGCCATAGATTTTCAATGCAACATGATACTAAAACATTTTCCGTAAAACAATCAAATTATTCATTGCACTGAAAGTAAATTTACATTTCAAATTTCCCATATCATATGCTTAAGAAAGTGCTATTTATTTAACTTAATTTTCATGCAGATTCCAAATAGCTAATTGAGAACATTTTTATATCTTATTTATATGATCTTTCACTTACATTTCAGCTATTCATTTTGAACAATTATTTATTCCTAATCCTGAATGCCTCATTGTTAAAAATATTTAAATTAATATTTATAGCAAACAATTAAGTTTCGAATGTTTATCTGTATATATCGTAAATGCATTTCAATTGTCGCTAAAATATTGAGCAATATTTCAATAGAAAAATAGATTTTTAAATTACTGATTTAGATAAACTTATCTGATACTATTTCTTATAAAAGAAACAAATATTAATTCATACCTGAGGACAGAGATTACTAATTTGAGCAGCAGCAAAGCGGACCATCTTAACTCCATCTTCGTTGTTAGACATTGAACATGCCAAATTAGCAACCTAAATAATGTACATATTTAAATATTATAGATTACCCAAAAAAACATAATTATAAATTATTGTGGCAAACATTCAAATATATTTCATTAAATTTTCAACAGCAAAATTACTCTGCAGCAAATAATTTAAAAATTTTATAAAAAAAAAAGTTAACTATATAAAATTATAATATTACTTAAAATAATGCAGTAAAATATTCTGGTGAATGGTTATGTAAAACTATTACTCACTTCCACAAGTTTATTTGCATGTTCTGTGAATACTTGAGAGTATTGTTCAACTTCTCTCTCATTTCCATTTTTAGCAGCTTCTATCAAAACCAAAAGTGGGACGTTTGTTTCGAGGAAAGAGTCTGAAACATGATCAACAACTGCTTTGCGTAATTGGCGTCGTAAATCCTTAGTTTTACGAGTCATATGATCAATAGCTTTATCTAAAGGATCAGACATATCTTTTCTGCCAGCCTAGAAAAATAATGAAAATTAAAATATAATGATTTGAAAAATTGCTGTTTAATAACAATGTTATTAAAAAGCAAAAACATTGTTTTAAGCGTGTATAATATTCAATTGTTAAAATATACAACATTGAATTTTGCAAAAAAATTTAATTTTATATAATTACACCCCTTTTTTTATTAACACCCTTATTCATCTTTTTTTAAACGTTTATCTCAAATTTTACAATGGAAACATTCTATTATTGAAGCTAATTTGACCTGCATTGCATATTCAAATTCACATAAAATAGCTAAATATTTTGTACATTTTAATTAATTTATTAATTCAGTGTATCAAAAACATTAATGTATAGCACCATAGATCTAAGCACTTTGTGAGCTCACTTATAGGATGTTATGTACTAACTGTGAGATGTAAATTGATATTCTTTTATCAAACAATTTTCAGAAATTTTTCTCTCTCTCCATACATATTATAAACTCAGGGTTGTGTAATAAAAAGGAATGAATTTCTTAACATTTTCAGGATACTTACTTGACACTAAAAATTTATCACAATACTTCAGATAGATTTTTTTTATTCTTGTTTATTTGAACACTTGAAAGTTATCAGACAAGGAAAAAAATAGGCAAAAAAAAAAGTTTAATTTAAATCATCAGGCTGTATTAACATGATCTAGTATTATTTAGTAGAACTTTTTAGAAATTTATAGCTTACTTTTCATGAGAATGATCCACATATAACATCGATGACCTGATTTTCCTTTCTAAAAAAATATTTACTTTTCTTCATTTTATTAGTTCATTTTTTACACGAAACAAAAACAACAGCTAACATCTTATGTCTTTTTACAATAATTGCCAAATTACACCACTAATTTTTTTTGGAGCCTTTCAAATCTCAACTTATTTTTCATTAACAATTTGTTCTAGGTCTAAAAATTTCATTTTTTTTTTCTTCAAGTAGATTCAGATTCAAGAATACAAATTTTGTTTACACAAGCAGACGTTGAAATTCAGACAATCCCATTCCTTTATTGGGAAGAAAATATCAATTGGAGAATGAAATTCAGTTCACTGATCTTTTCTCACGAGTGATTTCAGTTCTCCTTGAAGAGCGTCTCCCATGGTATTAAAAAAAAAAATGTATCAATTGTTGAAATTGGATCAGATTATAAAACAATAAATAAAGTGTAGAAAAGAAATAAAAAAAAGAAAATAATTTGAAACCTACATTCTTCATATACTCTGACAACAAATCTTGCAAAGCTTGACGCACTGCATTACATTCACCGACAATTCGTTCTCTATGTTCATCTCTAGTACATGATGAATCTGCCATCAATGCAGCACCACTTATGATACTTTCAAGTCTTTCTTCCAAAGCAGGGCGTGTACGAACTTCGTTGTAAATCAAGGGATCCATAAGGATTCGTTCCTAAAACATCAAATAATGACTGGATTTTAGGTAAAGATATTTGGGACTGAATAAAAAATGAACATGAAACAATTCTTAGCTACATTAAATTTTTTTTAAAGTGAGTAAGTTTAATAGATTTAAGAATTTTTTAAAAATTTTTACAATTTATACAAACACGGAAACAGAAATTAATATGTCGTAGCATAAATGTATATAATGGGAGTTCGGGAAACATGTTTAAAGTTAATAAGAGAGCGATTTGCTTATTAATAAATATTCAATTATAAGAAAGGGAAGAAAATATCAATAACTTTTGCAATGATTTAAAAGTTACTCATTGTTAATGATGTAACAGGATTATACGAGTGCATATGCATGTCGGGTGCAGACATTCTTAAGTTTTTGCAGAATCTTTCTTAAAATCAATTTATTTGGAAAAATATTAAATATATGTATATAATGTAGAAAAATGGGGGAAAAACATTTAAATAAAGAGAGAAATATAAACAAAGAGAAAACATTGAAGTTTTGAAACAAAATGGAAAACTTTTCAATTTTTGTATTTTCATACCTGCCAACTCTTCCAGATTTTCCGGAAGATTTTATTTTCATATTTAAAGTGGTAGCAATACTCAGGTTATTCCAATTAACTTTTTGAATTATAATGATAATTATAAATGAGTTTAATCACCACTACATATAAATAATTACAATAATTATATGAAAGCATAATAATCCTTGAGGAAGTGCATTTCAACGGGATCAAAATATAAATATATTTTTGAGTCGGATTGTTTTTCGTTTATTGTTTTACAACCACTCTGAAAATCCATTTTCGGAAAGAGTGAAAGTTGGCAGGTATGTATTTTTGGTAGTTTTAACAGGATGTTTTTGCTGACATGGGCATGTAATAAAAAATTAATGATTAATGTAATTATTTTTGTAAAAAATAAAAAAATAGAAATTTTTTTTTGAATTTTTATAAAACAAATTTTAAAATTTGTGGATTTCATAAGAAGTAAGTTTCAATATTCCTGAATATAGGTAAGTTTTGGATATTTGGTACGGGTAGGGCCACAAGTCGCAGATTAGTCACAGGCCCCATAGTACCTTAATCCAATGCTGGCTTTCACACACCAAAATTGCAGTTAAATAAATTTGCAGTGCGCATATACAAAGAAAACAATAAATAGAATAGAAATTGAAACTTTAGCTCAAATAGAATAATATATTTTTTAATGTCCTTACATCAAATTCATCTAAAGCTGCAGCTAATTCACCAGGACCATCATATGGAGGTTGTCCTAAAGCGCCACTAGTGGATTTACCTTGAGCAACGTCACTAATGGTATTAACAGCCTCACAGACTTGACGAAATATATAATCACGATTTTCTTTAGCAGCTGACAATTCAGGATGGCGTACATACACCTGAAAGAAATCATAAATAGACGATGTATAAATAAGGAAAAAATAATAAAAAAAAGTAATAATAAATAAAATTTGACATGTTTTTAATAAATACTTTTTTAAAATTAACTCCATTATAACAACTGCTACATGAAGTCTTGTTTGCTTAGACTGAATGTTATTTTAATACCCATTAGAGTCTCCAAACTGAACCGTTTATAGTGATCAAAATTCTGTTTCATCTTTTTTTTTTAAAAAAATCTAAGAAAATCACTCTAAAAATAGCTGAGACATTTTTGCACTTTGAAAACTAGCATTTCTTCATTGAGATCAAGTCAATCGATAATAAAAGAATCTGAAGAAAAAAAAACTATTCAAACCACTATTTCTTTCGATTCAACCGCTCAAAAACACTAAACATCCTGAATTATCTATGAATGAAAGGAGAGTGACAGGATCACCTATTCTTTTTCTAGGAGGTCCTGAGCATAATCTAAGGTAAAAAAAGTTTCTGATGTATTGATTACTTACCATTCTTAAGAATTTGAAGTGCATATTGCACTGTCATTTAGAAATCAGTTCAATCAAATAATCAGTTATCAATTTTTGCATAAACATTACCATTCAAAATTTCTTTTTAAGCAATTCAATATAGTCATCAATCCTATTTTTCTGGTTTGAAAATTGTATTCACTTTTTTTGTGAAGTGTTGTAAGAGGTGGTTTACTTTGGAGTTAAACCACCAAAATATAACACTTGATATTATTTATGCTTAGTTCTCTGGACATATGTTATTTAACGAAAATGGCTATAACCAGTGTAAAGGTATATGCTTATAATGGAAATTGAAAACTTCAAAGGAATTGTATAAAAAAATAACAGCAAAACCACATTGTTTACAATAATTAAAAATCATAATGTAATTCTACAGGCAGAAGAACAAAGTGTTTCAATTTCATGACATTGTTATCGTCAAATTACTAAATTTCAAAATCTAAAAAAGCACTGAATGATTGGCTAAAGTTTATGCGCAATATTAAAATATGTCCTTTTTAAACATATAAATGTATTTTTAACTCCTTTAATGGTACAAGTACAAGTATTAATATTAAACAATACTTGTACTATACTAAATATTACTTGAACTTCACTGACAAAAAAAATCCTAATACATTCTAGGGATGTAACGAATGGTGATTTGGCTAAAATTTGATAGGATAATAAATATTCGGCCCCAAAAAAAAACCCAGCCGGATGCCGAACAGTCGACGGCCAAATAGTAGCACGATTTGCTTTAAAAAATCATTAATTCATATTAAAAGATTTATATATACAGTCAGTCACAAAAATCTATATACACTGATCAAAATAAAGGTTTCTCAAAAAGCAATTAAATTTCAACTTTAAAAATCACACTCCTTCCGTTTTCTCTAAACAATTTGTTTTCCATAATAAAAATATTCAGAAATAATAATTTCTAGGTAATTTTGTGATTTGTATAGTAATTATCAAGTCGCAAAAGTCTGCATACACCTGATTGGCGGACGGGAAAAAATTTGCATACGAAGTTATTTTGGAAGATTGTCTTAGTTTGAGGTTACATGTTTCGTTATCTATTCTAATCTTCATTTCCCGAGATTTTTTGACATTGTAACTTCAACAAGGAAACATCTTTAGATAGTAAGAATGAAATGTGAAAAGAAATCTTATGCAGAAAATGCAAAAATTGTAAAAAAAAGTCGGACAGCTGTTCAAACAATCTACAGAAATTATGTTATGCTTGGAAATGTGCTCAACAAATATCGATGTGGTCGACCAAAGAAGCTCAATGATCGTGATGCAAGATCCATAGTAAGAAAAGTGAAGAAAAATCCGAAAATTAGTGAATCAAATTGCAACAGTTAGTGGAAGGAAAGTGCATCCAGAAACTGTTCCTAGAATTCTTCGATCAGCCGACTACAATGGTAGAGTTTCTAGACGAAAGCCGTTCATTTCATCTACTAGCAAACAAAAGAGACTTGATTTTGCTTCTGCACATATTGACCAAGATTTCAATTTTTGGAAAACAGTTGTTTTTACAGACGAGAGTAAGTTCAACATGTTCGGGAGTGATGACCGCAGTAAAATCTAGAGGGGAAAAAAAAAACACAGAAATGAATCCCGAGAATTTGACTCCTACTGTGAAACACGGTGGAGGCAGTGTTATAGTTTGGGGAGCAAGGGCGGCAGCTGGAGTTGGCAATTTAGTGTTTATCGATGGCATAATGAATTGATTTGAATACCTGAAGATTTTGCAAGACAATCTACTTCCATCGGTTCGAAAATTGGGACTTGGGAACAACTTTGTCTTCCAACAAGACGACCCAAAACATACAGCTAAGATTGTTAAGGAATGGCTACTCTATAAAACGCCTAAACAGCTCCATTCGCCGCCACAGTCCCCAGACCTTAGTCCCATCGAGCACCTTTGGGAGGAAGTTCATAGGAGAGTTCGGGAGCAATCGGTAACAAGCAAGGAAACCCTAAAGAAGGCAATAGAGCTTGCATGGTCTCAAATTACACCTGAGACTACAAAAAATCTGGTTATGTCAATGCCAAACCGATTTCAGGCAGTTGTTACTTCAAAGGGAGGTCCTACAAAGTATTAATGTTACATTTTTTGGCATTTAATTCTGAAAGTTTGTATTGTTCTGTCTCTGTATGTAGACTTTTGTGACTATATAATTTAATATGTTGTTAATTTTTGTTATATTTTAACGAATTTGTTCATAATTTTTTTTTTGTTAGATATGAGTTATTATCCAAGATGTTAACGAAAATAAAGTTGTATATTCAAAAGTATGAGTAAAGTGCTAGATCTGCGAATATTAGCGGGTGTATGTAGACTTTTGTGACTGACTGTACATATAAAAGTGTAAATTGTTTTATATAAAAATAAGTTTAGTCATTATTGAAAAATAATCAAAACTTAGCTATGTTATTGGTAGCTGGTATGAGGTAAAGGAAAACAAAATATAATAAAAATATTTAAGATAAATTAAAAACTGAGTAACCATCATTAAAAAAAAACTAAAGTGGTAAAGTTGAAAAAAAAAAGAAAAAGCTAAATATAAAAAAATATTTTCTTAAAACAAAACTTTAATGCTAAAAATAAAAAATAATTCGCAAAACGTTGTACGAGATATAATCTATAAAAATACAATGCTATCCTAAAAACGTCCATAAAAAGATTATATACAAAAGCAAAACAGAAAAAATAAAAATCAGTCCTGATTTTTGAAAGAAAATTTTGAAAAAGCTGAAGAACCCAGTTTTTCAATTACCGTATTTTCTAAAATTGAGAAGAATAAAGTCTAATAGACACCTTCTTAATTGCCACATCATAATAAGAAACTTTATAAAAATAAATATTTTAAAAAAAGAAAGAGCTAGATAGAAACCAAAACAAAAATCGTTCTTAATTTTTGAACAAAAAAAAATTAACATTGAAAGCTCAATTTAACTTTTTCATACTGCCATATTTTTTGATAAAACATGACCATAAAAATAACTTTCCCAGAGTTTATACTCAAAAAGTAGAAATCCCCCCCCCCCAACATTTTTGGTGCGTAAGAACCATTAGAAATGCTCTTTGAAAAATGCTGCCATAATAAAAACGCTGATAAAAAAAGGCAAAGGAGAAACAAATTTTTTTAAACCCAAATCTGAAATGTAACTTTAACGTTGAAAACCACAACTTTCACGATAACCTGTTATCTGTCTTTCCATACAAGAAAAAAGTGGCAAAGTCTATAAGAAACGCTCTGTCACAATTCTATGCTATAATTAGAGCAGAAAAACAGCAAAAACAAAACAAACTCAAATAAGTTCTCAATTCTTGAAAAAAAAATGACAAAATAGACCCGCTTAAATATAATTAAAAAAAAAAAACAGCAGTACATAACTTGTGGTTCAGTATAAAGTAATTCAGTTTCAATTTCTCTAAGCTTTGCTTTTCTACATATCTTTCAGAACATAAACTAACGAGTTTTAGAATTTAACAAATATGTGTAAAAACTATTTCTAATAATGTCTTGTAAAAACAGGATTTTAAATTATTCTTTATTAAATCTATTCAAATTCCATAAAAAAAATTAAAAAAACCTTCGCTGAAAAATATTTTTCTAATAAATATTTTGTCGAATATTTGACCGAATATCTCGCCAACCGAATATTCAGCATAAGGACTGAGTACCGAATAGTGGTTGAATAATTGTTACATCCCTAATTCATTCATTAAGTTTCTTAATTTTATTTAAAGAATAGCATGTTTTTGCAAAAGTATGCTCAGTATTTATGAAATATAAATAAATATTTAAAATTAATTTAATGTACTCATGATATAGTGACATCATGTTAAAACTTACATTTTCGTTTGGACTACAGTGGTATTACAGCAAACGTCAACTGTGCTAAACGTAACAAAAATCAGTGATGACTTAAGTATAATGATTTTAAAAAATCATATCAGAAAATCTGTATACGGGAAATTTATTTTTAACTAAAATTTCCTAAATTATTAATCAATGAACTATAAATTAAATATAAGTTTATTGTGTCCTTTATAATTCTAAAATAAATACATAGAAAAAAATATTTCTCTCGTCAAAGTTTTTTACTTACTTTAGAAGCAGTTAAGAGCATCATACTGTTCTTTTTTAATACAGCCCTGGCTGCAGCAAGATCATCTCTTAATCTTGGATCTTTCAGTTCCTAGTAAAGTAATTCCACCTCTTAGTTTTTTAAATATTTTATTAAATGCCTATAAAAAAAGAAACTCTTAAAATAAAAGATTGAATATATAAATGGCTTTACTCACAGCTTGTCGTTTAGCTGCTTGTTGAATAAGTTCAGCAGTGTTTTTACCAAAGTCTTGAAATGACTTCATAAGCTCAGGTTGACTCGATGCATTTTTTACCTTGTCTAAATCATCTTCAACCTGAAAATTGAAAGAGAAACACTATGTCATATATAATTGTATAAAGATCACTATATGTATATTCCTAATTTATATATGTATATTCCAATACGTATATTTCTAATTTTTACTAGAGAGGTACTGGGTTGAAAAACTTTGCTAGGCCCAGGTACCAGGTGAAAATGTAATCTTTTACTTAGCTGGCTCCAGGTTCTAGGTCAAATATGGATTAATTACTAGGCTAGATATAACATTTATGCAAAACAATACAAAGATCGTATGATTATCTTTTGAACAAATATTTTACAAGATATATTTCTAATGACATTTATTGTGCACCCATAAATAAAAACATGTGCTTTTAGTTATGGATTTTTTAAACTAAATTTTAAAAAGATGTTCTAAAAGGAATTTGAGACTACAATTCAAATGTAGAATGATTAAAGTTAAACTTTGCCATGAAGTGGAGATGACTAATAATAGATAATTTTTTATTTGATTTAATTAAATTTTAATTACCATTTATAAATATAGCTTCTGTTAAACTTAGGATGTTTTAAAAATATTTTAATAAAATGTCAGTATATTGATTGAAAAATATTTTAAATATCATCCGATCAACCCTTAGTACAATTTCCTACCCTTGGTACAATACTCTACCCTAAGTACAATACTCGGCAATAAATTTTACCTTATTATAAATTTTGAACAGAAGATTCATACAGTGGTTATGGTTATCCTTAATGCTATGATTCCATCTTGTATTTTAGTAATTTTGAATCTCCATAAGTAACCAATCAATCATAAATCAAGCAACAAACAAGAGGCGAATATGCTTTTTCAGTGAAACTAAAACCTATTTGCCTTACTCGGAGGAAAAAAACACGAAGACCTCCCATGTTTACCCCAACAATAAGAGAACTTTAAACAGACTGGTTGTATATTGAAATTATTGAACCAATGGGTAAGAAAATTACTTTCAAATAAAAAAATATAGCTTAAATTTACCAATGGCAAATTTTATTCATACATGCTTAGCTTCAATATGTTAAATAACTTATACTGAAAATGTTTTTAAAAAAAATTTCTATGATTTTTTTTGATTAATTCTGTAAAAATAAAAAGGCTTTTGGTTTTAAAATAAAAATTACTTTCAAAAGATTTATTAACCAATTTTTGTTAAAAGAATTCTGTTTTCAAATTACTTTTATTTACTAGGAAATTAATCTCTAACAATGTTTTAATTAATAATAGCTTTAAAATAATTAATGTGTTATTTGTACAAAAACATCTATGTTCTGTTTGTAATTATTATCTAGTTTATATTACAAAATGCTACGCCTACAAAAGAAATAAAAACATTGCATTTATTCATTTACTGAAAACAAATTTTGTATGAGAGTACTGCATAGTATATATTATATTCTTAACAGTAATTTTTGAATTTTAATTACTATGCTTTGATAAACTTTACATAAATATCAAGGTAATTCCTAATTTCGCATTTTATATATTTTACTATCATATCAATTTAATTAAAATGGTTTTCATCATTAGATTTGTGAATTTGTAGATCTTTCTCCTAAGTGAACAAATTTCTCTGTCCTAAAGAAGTCCACATTAATAAAGTTTTCCAAAATAAATATTTTTAGTTGTAAAATATATCATGTCTAAACCAGTTATTTTTAGCATGATTGTTAAACTGATGGAAGGCATGAATATACAACACTATAATTATTTACATGAATAATTCTGATGTTACTATAAAAATCTGTATGTACTTTTATTTGTGTGTGTATTTATATTTAAAATAAATAACCATCATAATTTAAAACTATAATATACAATCTCAACAAATTTAAAAGTTAAAAAATCCCCTACCTCTTTTTACACCAATAGACAAAAGCCTCAAGGTTTTCAATGTTATTAAAGTTCATATAAAAAATATGATTAAATTTAGGTTCTGGTTATAAATTCTGAACCACCTATCCTCAGGCTTAGTCAACCCAAATAATATTTGATAGCAACTTTTAAAAAAAAAAATGATTTTCAATAGGTATTCATTTTATTTTTTTTTAAAATGATTTTTGCATTTTAGAAAAGTTTTTTTAAGCATATATTCAATTTTTTGGTAAAAATTTTATTTTTTGATTGAACTATAAAACCAATTCATATATTATTTTCAAGATTACATAATGGTTTGTAGAGCATAAATATTTTTTCCTTCAAATGTAATGTCCCTTCTTCACAATGTAATTATTTTTGGGTAATTTAAATAATTTCGTTAACTTTATTTATGTTGTATAATTGCCCATAAAATTTTAGTTATACTAGTTAACTATGTAACATAACTTTCAAATATTATGACTGTTAAATGCTGAATAGAGTTTCTAAGATTCTCATTATTCAACTAAATCAAATACTGTGTTAATGAACAAAAATTTCCTATTCAGTTTACATGACAAATTTCCTCAACATAAATTAAAAACAAATAACTCTAAAAAAATATAAAAAAATTTCTAATTCAAACTTACAGATCTCAAAGATTTTAAAAGTCTATGAACATCCACCATGTCAGCTAATATCAATAAACGTGTAACTGCACAAAGGAGATTTCTGGCAGCTCTCACCATGGTACCTCGTTTTACAGAAGAACAAGGATCTTCAGCAAACTCTCTCGAAGCTTTGCTCATTATTTCGCCAGTTTTTTTCACTTCATCTACAGCTAGCAACATTTCTGGTTGAATATCAGGATTTTCATGAGCAATTTCTTCACCTTTAGTTATAAAATTCTCAGTAGCTTTTTCTACAGCTGCAACAAGTATATGAGCTCTCTTAGACCGTCCTTTCTTTTTCTTCGACGGGCCTTTTGTATTTACAAGAGTAGTAACCTTTAAAACAAAAACATTTAAACTAGAAAATTAAACTCAAAGCTCTAAAAAGATTTAAAATCTGAAAGATATTCAAGATCTAAAAACTAATTGAAGACACAGTTAGCAGAAATCACAAGGCAAAGATTGACAAGTTTTAACAATTTTAACCATAGACAAAACCATCATGTAAAAAAAATTAAAATAAATTTAAAAAAATTGCATTATTGTAATGGTATAAATATAATTCTTATTTTAGAAGACCCATTGCAAATGGTATTGAAGGCCAAATATTAATTTACTACGTATCTTATACAATTTAAAAAAGCTTGAAAAGAAAATGTTTAGGAGGGAAAAACACTTGCTGAATAAATATACTTTAAATTAAAATTACCATACGATAACAAAAAATTTGCTTGCGCCTCTATAAAAAGGAAATTTCTTTATAGAAGGCATTTCGATAATAGAAAAGAACTTTAAACATATCCAATTACTTATGACATCATCCAAAATAAACTATTAAAAGTGCACTTCTTCAAAATGTTTTGCTTATTTTAATATTCTAAAATTTGTGCCTTGAAAAACAACAGTGCTTTTGAAACATCATTAGATCTGCTTTTATTTATTTATTTAAAATAATCAAGTTGTATAACTAATAGCCAAATTCTATACTTAATAAATGTAAAAATAAATTAAGGTTTTTTATTTATATACGAATTTTTTCCTTAAGGAAAACAAAACCAACTAACGATTTATTCGTTTAAAAGTGATACTGACTATCTAACAAATTATGAAACAAACAAGTATTAAATGAATTTTAAGAAAAATTTTAAAAAATACTATAAGTACTATTGTTAAATTATTAAAATGAGTCAAAACATTTATAATAAAAATATAAATTTTAATAAATTAAATTATAAATAATAATATAAATTTCTTCGAAGTACTAGCAATTAATACCCCTTAACAAGAAAATAAAATGTTTATAAAATTGATTCTATATTATCTAATAATGGACAAAAAAGTTCTAAACAAATAAGTAATTGCCTAAAAATATTATAAATGAATTAATTGAAATAAAAATTTAGTTATTTAATGGAAATGTATCTAGTTATTTTCTGAATCACATTAAATGGTTAAATTCAAGACTTTTGAAAATGTTAAAGATACATCAGAAAATTTGACTTCTGATGTTAAAATATGAAGCGGAACATAATCCAAAACGTAATACAATATTAAGTATAACTGGATTCTAAAAACTTATTTAATACTAATAATTCGCTTACTGCTCAAATAGTATATAATTTTATTGGACTATAAACCTTTTTAGTACATTATTTCTCCTTTGATATTAATTTATAAGATTGCTATTTTTTTTCTTTGCAACTAAAATCATAAAAAAAAAAAAACATTCTTAATTGCTTAAGTTACCTATTATTTACTAATCACCTTATTTTGAAACATAGAACCATATATAAAGAAAAAAGCACTTTATGCAGTATAAATTATGAATTTTATTACAAAATCATAATTTGCAACAAATGATTGGATAAAGTAAAAGAATTATATATCAAAACAGTTATAAGGTTACTTAAAGAAAATATAAGAAGAATAAGAAATAAGAGTCATAGGAACAATTAAAAAAAAAAGTTAATGATTTTTAATATACAACACATATATACATACTAGTTTTATACTTAATTTTGATACTACTATACCTTTATTGGATTCAAAAGCTGCATGTAATGAAAAAATGAATATTTTGTAATATAACATACAATGCTAAATAAACAATTAAATATATAATTTAATATTGTATTTATGAACTATAATTGAATCATACATTTGTAATTTAATAATTATAATTGATTCACTGAATTTGACATGTAAATATATCATTTATAACAGCTTACTAATAGAATAAAACTTAAAAGAACTAGGATTTTAATTTCGTAATTTAAAAAACATGCTAGAGTATATTCTCTAAAATTCAATCTAAATTAAAATTAGGAAGATGCAGTAACACAATTAAAAAAATAAGTTCAATGAATAAAAATATGAACAATAGCACAAGTTCATAATTTAATTTTGCAAATTATCTACTCACTTTGTTTAGTTATTATATGCTACAAGTATTGGTACATTTCTGTAGGACAAGAACAAGTAAATAATTCAACTTTTTGTTTTCTTTTGAAAATTACAGTAACCTCCTAAAATAAAAATTTAAAAAAATGCTGCATTTACTTGTGTCTTGCTAACAGAAAGGTAGAAAAATATCATTTAATTCAATTATTACCTTACAATTGATGATGAAATCTCGCTAACTTATAGGATGTGACCAATTCTTGACATCTTATTTATATGTAACCAACATTAATATTGTTACCTTACTCATATGTTCTACCATTCTTATAAACATGCAAGACATTTATATTAAAGTTTGATATTTCCACCATCTTCTAATGTCAACGTATTTATATTAATAATCTACAGGATTGAGATCGGAAATATTATAAAAAGTTCACAAACATACCTGTATAACTAATGGTTCAAGAGTTTTTTCTACAGTTCTCGTCCGAATTTCTAAATTTTTTGGATCCCATTTCAAGTTGACAGAACCTAAATTAATATCTGTAGTCATCTTTCAAGGTGTGAAAACTAAATCGTCACAAACTGAAAATAAAATAAACAGAAACTCATGTAATGAGAGTTCAAGAGAAGAAAAAGAACAAACAAATTCCCCACCTAAGTTGTTAGGCACAAACAAACAAGTCATTGTTATGAATCACACGCCCAAAAGCATTCATCCCGAGGAATGACCCTTACATTTTTTCTTTCCTTCTCAAATAAAAAAAAACAACAACTATGAATTGATATAACAAAATGAACAAGAATAGAAATAAAATGGATTATTTTTAATAAAAAGACAAAAATGTTACAGCTTTAAGACATTTTCATTATAAATACGCAAATTAGATTTATCATTCATGTATTAAACCCTCATATAAAGTGTTTGTTAAAAAATACAAAGTTAAACCTACTTTTAGCTAATAATAGATGTAATTAATCAGTTAAAATTGTAAAAATGTTTTTCTTCATCGGAATTTTGACACTAGCTCCGTCTCGTCAATCGTCATACCATAAACATGGCGTCACCGGAAGTTTAGAATCCATACAGCTGATCTAATTACGATTTAGTTTAATTAATAAATTAATTAAAAGTGACATCTTTTTACATATATGAACTAAAATAAAGTGGGAGGAAGTATAAAAGTGCTTTAATGCATTCTTTTTAATTGATCTTAATACATGAAAAAGAAATTCATGTCAACCAATCATCTTAAAGATCTTGAGCGGCCGGTAGAAAATCTCTTGAATTGACGAATTATTGAGCTTTTCTTTTCTTATTTCATGCAAGCTATAAGCTGATAACATTTTCTTAATAAAAAAGACAGAAATTTTGTTTCAGCAACGACCCAACAAGCAATTACAAATTTTAACTATCTTTTGTAAGTTGAACAGTAATTGCTTATACTATTAACTAGGTAAGAAATCTCCAACAATTAGCAGTTCAAATAAATTTAATTACTTCTTTAGTTATATCTTTTATAATTTATTGAAAAAACTTAAATTCTATGCTGATGATTAAAAATTTCTATCTTAAACACTTAACCATATAATTTCTCTCTTGTCACAGCTATCCTATTCCTATTTTTTAATAATCATTAGTCTTAATTGTAAAGAATGGATTTTTGTAGTTTCTTTCAAAGAATGATAAGTAACGACTGGATATCAGCGAAGTGATTGTTGCACATATACAGCCATTTTTTTTTTATTTTGAAAACTTTTTCTGTACTATTATCTTAATAGTTTTATTTAATGTTATTGAACCAGTTCATTAAGCTTCTTGTAAATTGGAAAAATTTGTAAATTTCAGTGTATGAATCTACTTCAATTTCTCTACTTTATTTCTTAAATAGGAAAAAATTCATTTAGTAAGAAATTTACAATTAACTAAATTTTCTTGTTCCAAGTCCTAGTAACTCTGTCAATTCCTATTTATTGTTATTAACATATCAAAACTGTCCAAAGTATTTAGGCATAGCTCGATACGGGGATATTTCCATGTTAGTAGGGATTTTAACTTGCAGGAAATTTTTTTTTGTAGAGGTTTGCTTGGGATGGCCTTGATTTATACCCTTTGATTAAGTCACATTTTGACAGCAAACGGGCTACTGCCGGAAATTTTGACAAGAGAATGATGTGCTATATTATGTAGAGGAATTTTTTGCTGACTTTATTAATTAGTTATGCGTAAGTAAATTGTGTATAATTGAGTCTACTAAGTAACAAAACTTGATCTCTGATCTTGTTTCTACACTTTAGTCCTGTACCATTCTTTATTTTGGCTTTCATTTATAAAATTTGCCAGTAAAGATCATAGTCAATAAGTATTTATTGTTTATTTAATCCAGGCTTGTATTGTTTTTTTTTACTGATTCATTCGTAAAATTTATAATAAAGCTAACAAATAGTAAATATTTATAATTAAAAACTTTGTAGTTACAATAACTATCATGATTAATCTGGTTAGAAAATTTTAAAATAACTGTTCTGTATATCTAAAATTCTACAACATAGCGTGTATTATATTAAAGTGAACTTGTGTTACAAAATTAAATTATTTTTTAACTAGTTCTCTTTTCATAGGGGCAGAATGGGTGAACGTTACAATATCTTCTCTCAGCTAGAGCACTTGCAGTCCAAGTACATAGGCACTGGACATGCAGATACTTCAAAGTTTGAATGGATTGTAAACCAACACAGAGACAGCCTTGCATCCTTCATGGCTCATCATGATATGCTGAATTTCTTTGCCATTGCTGAGAATGAATCCAAAGCGCGCATACGTTTCAGTTTAATTGAGAAAATGTTAACTCCTACTGGTCCACCTCCTGAAAGAGCAGAAGACTGAATATTCATGTATTTCATTCTGTCATTTGTAAATAGTTGAAGAAGGCATTAAATTTAATATCATTAAAATGTGTAATGTTTAATTATATTTTTTGGTCATCTGTGTAATATGAAACAGTGCCCTTAACGTTTTTAGATGGGCTGCCTGTAGTGCATGCGTTTAAAACACTATTTTCTTTTTTCAGTAAAAGGTTTTTTTTAACCACATAATTTAATGAAAAGTTCACTTCAAATTTAGAAAAAAAGGTTGATGACAAAACTGAAGTGTATGCATTGTTTATTGGAGATACTGTAGTAGTTAATGAAGTTTGTGTATCTATACAAGATAGTTTTCGTTTTCTCATACATGTAAAGTGAAACATTATCTTTCCCTTTTTTTAACATAGACACACTATCTACCAATAAGTAATAGGAACACCTGTAATAAACACAATTTATTCATATCCAATAGTTGATAGTCCATACATGAGGCAATTAAGCATCATAACCTTCTGAGGCTCGCTTCCCACAATTGATAGGATGATGAACAAGGATATTTTCTTACACTCAGCTTGGAGAAGACTTTCAAGGTCTTTCGCCAATGATGGATGGTTAATGCACTCATTAATTTTGTGATCCAGCTCATCCCAGAGATTTTCTATTTGATTCAGGTCTGAATTCTAGAGAGTCCAGTCCATAAAGTTAACCTGATTGTCATCATACCAATCCATGATGGACCTCTCTACAAGACAAGTGGCTGATCCAACCTGTAAAATTGCAACAGCTTAGGATAAGCTGTAAAATAGCATGTTGTTGCATTGTAATAGCAGTCTGCATTGAGCTTACAATGAATTGGGATACAGTCCCCATCCATGCTGTGAGAAACATCCCCACACCATCATTCCATCTTTGCCTAACTTTACTGTAACAGGGTGGCCACCCATCTGGAAAAATCAGGGAATTTTAAAGAAAAGCTGGAAATTTTTTCTGAGATATTTTTTTAATTTCACTAATTTAAAATATTTACTAATTTTCTTAATTTAAATTATTTCATCTATTATACCCACACTTTTTAGATGGAAATATATCTCCAAAAAGTAAAAATGTCATCAACTTACTTAGCTATACTTTGCTTGCATCAATATTTGCTCCGTTATAACCCTGTTAAACTAGAATGTCACATCAAATTCTCTCATGGTTTCTATACAAAAATGTAGAAACCTTTGATCTCTATGGAACTGTAATTTAAGAAAGGCAAAGATTGTGCTAGATGTGGTTAGGATATTTGCTTCTGTTTTAAAATTCTGTCTGTGGGGTGAACCCATTTATAGCTCAAGTTTGTTCTGATGCTTTGGTGGTAGGTTTTTTCTATTTTGATAGAATGAGTCAAAATGTTTTTGTATTTTTAACTTAATTAAATTCTCCAAAAATTAGTTTGTTATAATTTAATAATAATAGATTTTATAGTGCTCTCTTTTTCTGAAAGCTTTTGTGTTCCCATTCAAAGAAATCTGTAAATTATTTTTTGTCAGCAAGCTAACTAATCTCACATTTCTTTACAATCACTGAACAGCAATGTTTGTTGACAAATTGTTGCATTAATGCTAATTTTTTCTATTTCATTTTAACCTTTTAAAACATATTTTAATTTAAAAAGGAGGTTTTTTTTAGAACTAACTATATACTATTATTTAATTTTACTGTTTTGTTGGTAAATGTTTGAATTTTAATTCAAATTGTATAATTATCACTATAAGTTCGTAAATGTAGCTTGCATTCCAGGGATGATATTTCCAAAACTATGCCTCCTTTTACCCTAAAAAGCTGACAAAGAGTAGGGAATATATAGGAAACATATTAAATGATGTATAAATAAACATAAAATATATTGTATTTTTAATTCATATGTGTTCAGTCGGAAGAAGAAAAATGTAACTTATGTGCTGTTCAAGATTCTAGTGGTTAAAACAATTAACTATGGCAAACTAAAAAACTGTGTGTTTAGATTGGAATTCTTCAAATGTTTTAATTTCAAATAAGAAAAAAAATCGAAAAATATAAAATTTAAAGAATTTTATCTATTATTTTTCTATAGAGTATAGAACAAAAAATTGACAATTTTACATTTGTGACATTTATTTCTGTAAACTGAATCTCTTAAAATAATAATGCTCATTCAAAACAACATTATTTAAAACTTTGACTTGAGATATTGGTTTAAAGAAAATATGATCAATGAATTTTATAAAAAGTACTGGTAAGAAAAAATACAATATAATGCAGTATACAGTACAGCTTTATATTGAAATGTAATTACAGTGACTCAGAAATGTGTTGGTACACTTATGACTTTCAATGAAAAAAGACTAACCATTAATTAAAATGAATATTTCAGAACAGATATTTAATTACAAAATATGTATTCCAATCTTAACAAAACTGTGAAATATTTTAAAAACAAAGGAAATGTTTATTTTTAAGAAATCAATCATCAAATATGTGACAAAAACTATATTCCGTAAAAGTCATTGTACACTTTCAAAAAAAAAAAAACAAAAAAGCACTTGTTTATTAGTAAATGATCTAATTTTTCATTGAATTAACATTTAGTAGAGTTTTCTTCTCATATACAATAGCTTTTATAAGTTTTTAAATGCATGTAACTAGTTTTTTTGTCATAGAAAATTCGTGCAGAATATTTTTTAAAAATTTTTACAGAAGCTTTTACAACACTCAATTGCGAATTTATGAATTTTCCGCAAATTTTATAATTTTAATCTCTGATATGTAGTTCTTCTTTTAAGCATTTTATCACATATTGCACAGTGTAATTTAACAATAAGCTAATTTAACATATTTATTACTGATTTACCTCTTATGATGAAAAATAATCAAATTTGGTCTATTGTTTTATTACGACCACAAACTGTTTTTAAGTGATAAAATAAAATATTACGGAATTAGCAAGCAAAACTTAAAATATAATTCTGCTATCATAAGTTTTCTACTAATACTAAATTGCAAATAAATGATTAAATAAAAAATTAAATCAATTGACGATAATGTTTATTCTGAAATACCGAAAACCTTTAACTGTACAATGACTTTCGTTGTGTGAAAGTTTTGTTACTGTTTGATTATTGATATCTTAAAAACTAACTTTTGCTTCATTTTTAAAATATTCCATGCAGTTTTGCTAAGAATCGGTTATACATCTTATTATCAAATACCCATCGTGAAATATTCATTTTAATTAATGAATTTTTAATAAAAGCTAAAAGTGAACAAATACTTTTGGGAACCACTGTAATTATAAAAGTTTATTGATACATAATTATCTTAAACGGTTTTCCTTTGCTAAATGAAAAGATATTGAACACTACTTATCCGAGGTTTTATTGGTCACTCTGTTTTTACCATTTTATAGGTACACTTTGAGCGAATACTACTTAAAGTAACACATTAAAAATATTTTATTCCATAAAAACAATATGTTTGACAAGCTAAACATATTATTTTCTCCACATATTTTAAATTCTTTTAATTAATGTTGCTACAAAACATAAAAAAATAAAATAATTTTTTTCTTTAAGGTGATGTTAAAAAAAATGACATATTTAATAATATAGACACTTTTCTTGTACACATCCTACACTTTATAAGTAGTTAACACTTTATAAGTTACCACCCTGTGTAAGTTCAATGCATTTTGGGAAAAGGCGTTCTCCAGGCATAAACAAAAACCAGACATTTCCATCTGATTGAGGGAGATTGAATCTTGGTTCATTGCTCTAGAGAACTGATCTATGGTGCAATTTTGACATATCCAACACCACTTCAACTGAGCAGTGCTGCTGGATTTTGTAATCAAAGGTTTATGCTTATAAACAGTGGCACAATCTTGGACACTAAACAAATGTTCTTTCTTATGGGTGGTATAAACAATAGTCCCGAATGCTTGCTAGAACTCCTGGGTTTGATGTAGTTTTCCCAAATTTCTTCATCGAGCACATGTTTGTGTCTATGTGTTAGTTTCATGGGTCAGCCAAGTCGAAGATCCAAAGATCACCACTCACCTTCCACCGCTTAATCACAAAACCACTGTCGATTTTGCTATGTTTGACTCACTAGCTATGTCCCTTCAGGATAAGCCATTTCTCTGATATCCTACAATTATTGACCTTTCTCAAAGTCGGACACCTCTGAATTTCGTTGTATCTAATGCCAATGCTGTTTTCTATGTGATATTTAAGTACAAAAGGTGTGACATAGATGGAGCCGCTGATATATTTATTTACACGTGTCTCCAAATACTTGTCGGTAGATGATAAGGTTTGTCTTGTATGAATTTCTTAATATAATTTTTAATAATATGTTAAAAAAATTTTTTTTTTTTACGTTTTTGGGTCAACCTTGTACATACTGACAAATAAGAAAAAGCTAAAAAAATATTGCAATTGCACTAAAGGTATAATTAGTATTTCTCTCTCTTATAATTTTTTGTTCACAAGTTTGTAATATTGTTCATAATTACTTAAAGATTTATTATAATTCCAGGATGATGATGAGGAAGAAGAAGTAGAACCTGTTATACAAGAAGAAACCTTAGTCCGTGGAAGACGAACTAACTGCTATTTTGGATTCAAAATTAAGAGTAATTATTTTCATTGACTTTTTTTAAGAAAATGAATAAGTTCTTATATTATAGTTTTAAAAGTTTGCTTTTTTCCCTATCTATATTGCGTTAAGTTCAGAGTAAAGAAAAATCATAGTTATTTGCATATCTAGTGAATTGTTTAAGTGTCTTGGTTATATTAATTTTCTTCTAACTTCATCTTTTACCATTTTTAATAAATGTTTTTTTGTTTTGTAAATTGGTTACCATTTTTTGACCAATTGTGTTTTTGGGAAGTACTCTGAGTGAACATGGGAAAAGGAGAAAAAAATATGCGCAATATCACAAATATATTGTCCATTTTGGATTTACACTGAACAATCGGCAGAAGAAAAAAGGAAACATCATCAAAAAGAATTAGCGGAACAATTGAACAGAGAAGCTCAAGCTAGGCTGGCTGAACAAACTGGTGAAAAGAAGAAAAGTAATGTTTTTTTATTATTTTTCTCCGTCGGTAAAATGTGAGCAAACTTAGCTATGTGTTACCCAAATCTGTTAAATTTACAATCCTACTGCTTTAGAACAAAAAAATATAGATTGTTTGAAATTAAATTTTCGCCAATGTTTTTACTTATCTAGCATTCAATTTAACTACATTTTAAAATGAAAAGTTCTGTTAATTGCTAAATTATTCGGTTAATTTAGTTTTGATTCCATATTTCTCACAAATACTTAAAGTATAGACTTAATACTATTTCAGTGCAGGATTGTTTGAAATGAAGTAGATCTATTTTGTGATGTGAAAGTTATAAATGAAAATTTAACTTTATTGTTTAGTTGAAACAAATTGTTCAAGTTCATTGTCTAACAGTGTGCAAAGTTTAAAGAATTAAATTGTTTTAAACATTATTTTTCATATCATATACACTCAATCATATCATATCATATACACTTTTTCATATCATATACACTTAAGTGCAAATTTTACAATTTTTTTTTTATCATAAAATATTCTTCAATAAACATACAAAAATACTTTGCACTCTTTGCTTTCCAGCCAGACAGTTGGACAAAAAAAAAAAAAAANAAAAAAAAAAAAAAAAAAAAAAAAAAAAATAAGTAAAATTAACCTGTTTCACGTATAACTTAATTTTATATAAAAAATGATTATTCTTAAGTATACACTAAACTTTATACAGTTATATATATATTTATAACACAAGCTATATAATATAACACATAATTTATATAACTAACTACAAAACAAAAACCAAAGAAAACAGACTGTGTCAGTATATCTTCATAAATGCTTTGTTAGGACAAAGGATAAAATGTTTAAGTAAGCAAGGTTTCGATATATGAACAGATTTCTTTAAGGACAATGACTTTGGAGACATACTTAAATCCCATGAAAATGTTCAACAAATTTACAAATCTGGCATTAAAAATACCATGACTCAAAAAATCAGATAATGAACATCTGTTAAAATATATTTGAATGAAAAGGAAAGTGAAGTTGTTACAAAGGAAGCTGTTTTCAAAATCATTTTAAGTGCCACCACAACAAGTGTTCACACAATTCTTGATGATTTACTTTTCAGCTTAGCCAGTATAAACTTTATATGCTTCATACTTTAGTTTTTTTCTAATGCAAGACATTTTATTTGAGTTCGAGAAGATTCATAAGTTCGAGTTTTTCTTCAATAAAATCATTTAAGGTGTTGCATTTTGATGCGAAGCCAAAGTCTATCAAGTAGGCTTGTCTGTGGTTATTCCTATGCAACAGAATATTATTTTCTCTGATGTCACCATGTAATACCCCCCTTTTGTGGACTTTGTCTAATGCCGCGATGACGGCGGTTTTTTGCTCTTCAGATAGATGGACCACTTTATTCATAGACTCTGCTTCCAGATATTCCATTACTATTACATGTTTCCATCCATCAAGTAAACCTGACATATAAATAATAGGTAGCACATCACCTTGTAATGGTATAAGGATGTCATAGATCATTTCTTCATTGTATAATTCATTGTCCAGCTCATGGTTCAAGTTTTCAACTGATTTTTCTTCTACAAATTTTACAGCATATAATTTTTTGTTTTCATCAAATAGTTCTAAGACTGTGCCTGTTCTTCCATTACCTATGACGTTTCCTAGTGTTACGAAGTGGCCTGTATAAGTAGATTTACTTGGTTTTTTTCCTGTGCCTTTAATATCATCCTTCTTCCTCCTTTTCTCACCACGTTTCCTGATTACTCCCTTTTTACAATCTGAGAAAAAAAATTTTGAGGGCGTTAATGTGTGGTGTTCTCTTAGAAGAGGTTCTTGGACACTTGAAATTGCAAACTGAATGAATTCAGCTATTCTTCGTAGAACAGTTTTGTCATTAAATTTCAATACTGGAGAAACTCTTAATTCGCTGGATTTATTTTCTTGATCACGATGTAGTATTACCAAGTAAGTATGGCAATAAGAGGACAGCATACCAAATGCTACCGTAACATTCATGTTAAACAAAAAATGTTTTAACTGTCTTAAAGAGCACCTAAAATTGAAGAGGCCTAAAGATTCACTTTTGCCTCCTACCTTCTGCCGTCTTGGGCATTTTAAGAACTCCTCTGGTAAAATACCATTAGGAAGAGGGGTATTTTCAGCTAAAATTTTTATCCTATCTATTTCTGACATCACATCAAAATTAGTGATATCTGCTGTACAGAATGTATTACAGGGTTTTATTTCTATGCACATGATGGGGACATTTTTAATATCACTTATTATAAGGTCAGGTGTAAACAAATAGGATGGGGGTTGGGATACATTTCTGAACACTTGGAATGATCTGAAGTAACTTTGTAATGGTGTTAATATGTTCGCCCTGAAGGCATCCGCCACTGCACTTTCGTTGAACAAATCCGGCTTTTCCCACGTTGGGGATGGAAAAAATGCAACATTTTCATTATCAGGAACATTCGCCTGGAAATTTTCAAAAGTGGAATGAATTGTCAGCTTTACTGGGTTCCCTTGATATCTTACTTGACCACTTCCGCTAGATGATTGGTTCATGCATATTCTTCCTATTGGCAGGGATTGGCATAAAAGAGTGTCTATTTTATGTTCTTTACATGCGGTAACCCCAAAATTTACCGCATATGGTTCAGTTCGCCACATTCTGCCCTGAAAAAAATAAGTGAATCTTAAATAACAGGAGACCATTCCATTAACAATTTTAAGTACAAGGTTATAATATACCACAAGAATAAGAGTTCTCACTTGTATGAAAGCGACTGGGCACAGTCAGATTACTTCTTTCTGATAAACTCTTATTACATATACTACAAGAATAAGGTTTCTCCCCAGTATGAGTACAATTGTGTTTAGTTAGATTACGCCTATATGAAAAACTCTTATTACACATACAAGAATAAATGTTCTCACCAGTACGAGAACGACTGTGCACAGTCAGATTACTTTTCCTTGAAAAACTCTTATGACATTTACTACAAGAATAAGGTTTTTCACCAGTATTAATTTGTTTATATGCATTCTGACTACTTTTATGAGTAAAACTCTAATTACATATAATAACAGGGTTCCCTCTCTTTCAACAAAGCAAACATTAAACACTTTTAAAAACTTTTTTTTAATGAAAAAAATTAAGTATTTTTTTGAAAAATTAAGGACTTTAAAGATAGTATGATTGTTTATCATCTGATATACATATGACACTAGCAACAGTGCAAATTATTTAACTTCCTAAAAGAATCAATAAATAAAAAATTACTAAAAAACAATTTTATTATAATGTAAGCACTAATAAAATTGTATTGATTAACAATTTAAGCACTTTTTTTGAAAAATTGAGGACTTTAAAAATAGTATGATTGTTTATCATCGAATATGCATGCGCCACAAGTGACAGTATAAATTATTTACCTTTCTTAAAAAGAAAATCAACAAATAAAAAAATAATAAACAAATTTTTTAATGTAAGTACTGATATAATTGTATTAATTAACAGGGCTCAAAGTAGGACCAGACAATTTTTGCAAACCCGGGTAGAATTTTTTAAAAATATTTTCAGATTGTTAAGGGTTAACGACATCTATAAAACTAATCCATCCTCCATTTTACCATGTTTATATAAACTTGCCTTCATGTATGTCTGTCCGGGTGGAATTTTGTAATCGATTTTAAACTAATTTCCCGACTAGCTACAAACTTCAAATTTGGCACATAGTTCAGAATTGGATGACAATGCATGAAAATGAAGAGAAAAAAGACATACAAAGTAAAATAAAATTAAAATTTAAAAAAAAAATTATTTTCGAGATTGTCTTTTGTTGTCGATTCCATTATTTCAAATTAGTATTACATGTCAGGTGAAAAGATTTTTATTGTCGGAGTATTTTTATTGGCTGAAAAATCACGTGGTAGGATCCAGTTTTTCCTCATTCATTTCCAGATTGTTTTGGTTGTCATCAGCATAAAACTAATGAAAGTCGTAAAGGTATTGTTTTTCTATAAAGATTTTTGTATCCCTAATTTAAAATGAAAGTTCTATTATTTTAGTAGTGGTCTTGTAGTAGTCTTGACTACTCTTGACTAAGAAAAATAATCTAAATAAAAATATATATTTTTAAAAACCACGTTTTTTGTAGTGAAGAATAATAATTGAAAAGTAATAATTTTTAAAAAATATAAAATAAAAATTAAAAAAATTATAATTTAAAATAAAAAAATTCAAAATAAAAAATAATATTTTTAAAAACCACGTTTTTGTAGTGGAGAATAATAATTAAAAAAAATTGAAAAACGAAAAACGTGGGGCGCATGAAATACATAACAGTATATATACACATACATGTACACATTTTCTTACTCATACACATGCACAGCCACATATACATCCACATACATATGCATATGCACAAACATATTCCACATCCACATTCAGATACAATTACAGATATACCATACACATATTCTCAAAAGCACACATGCACAAACTATAACATTACTGTTATGTATTTCATGCGCCCCACGTTTTTCGTTTTTCAAATTTTTTTTTAATTATTATTCTCCACTACAAAAACGTGGTTTTTAAAAATATTATTTTTTATTTTGAATTTTTTAACAATTTAATTGAATTGTAAAATTAAGATTTATAAATTTTTTTTCTGTAGTTTTAATAAAAAGCAAAGAAATTTGAGAAAAAATTGAAAAAATTATTACAAATTTCACTATTGGACATGCTTCACACATTCTGCTTTGGGCCAATCTTGCTAAATATTCAGTTACGCAAAAAAAAATTCTTCTCTTTTCTATTAATAAAATGTTTCATTTATAAGGGTATATATTAAGTGAATTAATGCAATGAATTATAGTTATGCATGAAAGTTGTTTTCTTAACTGTGTTAACGTAAATTAGGTCCTATTTCAAGTAAAAACAGACCATAATATCTAAGCACCTTAAATCATTCCACTTTTTTTTTCATTAAGCCTAGAAAATTTTTTGAGCCATTGCACTAAATAATTTTATGAAAATTTTTATAGAATAAAAATACAATTGTATTTGAGAAGATTTATAATTTTCAAACCAATATGTTTAGTAGTTCTCGGTGAAACATAAATAAAAGAGTCTAAAACAATTTTTTAAAGGTATCAACACATTTCTATGGCCCTTGCCTGTAGACCTCTCACACATATCCTTTCTTGTCTCTCTAAAATGCCCAACTCTTGATGCATGGTCTTATTCTAGGTAATGAAAGAACAACTTTTTGTTATAAAAAATTGAACTTAAAAATTTTCTCTATCAACTATAGTAACCCAGTGGCAGAATTTTTTTCAGGCTTTCTGTGACAAACTTCCCTAGCACTAGTATTTGAGATAATTTTAACTATAACAATTACTAATTTGAAGTAACAGAAGAACTGTATTTAGAAAGACAGAAGAAAGTATAGAATAAAAATATTTAAAAGTTCTTTTAATTATAAATGCATTTCCTTTTTAATATTATAGGCGATATTCTCGCTTTTTGTAAGACTAATTATTATAATACACACGAATTATTTCCTCTTTCGAATTTTGTAAATCCATTACATAAATTAAAATTCGTAAATAAATGAAACAATAATTAATTAAAATTCGTACATAAATTCAAAATCTTAAAACCCGTGGCAGTAAAACCTAAAATAAGGATCGAATTTTAAAAAAGAGAAGCTCAAACAAGTGTTTCGTTTCTTATAATAAATAATACCGCATTAAAAATATCGGATTTTGAACTTTGTGGCAGGGTTAGCAAAAAACCAAAACCCCCGGTTTTTTTGGTTTAAACCAGTCAACTAGTATACAAAAATGAAAATTACTTCCAAGGACATGAAGGAGCTGTTTTAGGCTGAATAATTTTCCCTTCAATATTTTTCAATCTTTAACAAGTAAAATAAATGATGACAGGAATAAGAAAATAACACAAGCAATTTATTTTTGGAACAGCAACAAAAACATGATGCGACTCACCACAAAACAAATATATATATATACAAGAGATTGGAAATTAAATTAAAGAGGGAACATAGAGCACGCTACACACTCCCTTCCCAGTGAAAACGATGAAGAAACATAATCCTCTAAATGAAGTGGGACCCCAAACCTCGCAGCCTCGAACACGGACGGTGACGTCACTATTCCCCGGAGTCTATTCCACCGTCCGATAGGTCCGATAGTAAAACAAAATCCAAACCTCGCAACTCCCGAAGAGAGCGGTGAAGGGAATCCCAGCCCTCGAACCAACGTTCGGACCCTCCCCCTAGGAAGTGACGTTTTGTATCGATAGTTATAAGAAAGTGACCAATGGCTTTTGTTTATCCTTTAATCGTTCTCCCTTCGCTTGGGGGTCGTGACCTCTATCCTAGAGTTTACAGTGTTCTTTCAGAAAGAGAATCTATTCTTCTTTCATTTTGACAGTTACATACATAGTCTAAAATAAATATCTACATATTTTAATCTTTGATCTTTCTTCAAGAATTTAATATGTAGTATTCGTTTTAAACTTGTTTGCATTATTGTATTTAATATTAGAGAATTGATTCACTTATAACTATATTTACTAACAGTTTGCCAAAAAAAAAAGGAAATATTCTTAAAATAAAAAGTAATACATCAAATAATACAAATCAAAAACGTCTTTTTTTATTACCTTTTTTCAAAATCATTCTTTGAATGTTGTTTTAAATAAATGTAAT